>NW_022170250.1:9254586-9255360 GCF_008802855.1 Photinus pyralis
GGGGGGGGGGGGGGGGGGGGGGGGGGGCAACGAAAATGTAATGGATGATCGATACTCGGGGAAAATTATGTCGCGGCGATCATGCGATCAAAACATTATTCGCGTTTGTACAGGCAGGGAAAAGCCAACAGGAACCGAAAACTTGTTCGATAATTTGTGATAAAAGTTCACGAATTTTATCTTAATCTCGATTATCCGCGCGTGGTGTGTATCTGCCGTGGGCGAAAATCTGGCAACGTCGGCGCATATTAAAACGCAATTAATTATGACGAAAGCACATGTTATGCAGATTCTGACATATTTGCCTTTTGCGATCGGCACAGGCCACACATCAGCACTGCGCTAGGAAGAACAAGAGATTAGTCCATCGAAATGTGATATGGTGGAAAAGAAAAGAGCGAGGAAGGAGGGTGGGGGTGGGGGGGGGGGGGGGTGAAGATTATACATTATGGAATTAGGCGGGGATAGCAAGCAAAAAAAAACAATTTCACAATCGACTATTACGAATTGAAAGAAAATAATTTCAAGATGGCTGTGCTTCCGTTAATTGGTAGTTGGTGCTATCTTGTTTTTTTTTAATAGAAGCATATTAAGTATTTTATATTTTTTATTTCATACTGGTATCTTAACTACTACATAACATTTTTGTTTTAAACAAAATAAACAACGTCTGAATTCCCGCTGTCATTGGCAACGGGAATTCGAGGCTACTTAATTCCCTCATGGCGGGGTTGACATAATCTTAACTAGATCACGTTAATTTTCAATGTTATC
>NW_022170250.1:9255460-9410286 GCF_008802855.1 Photinus pyralis
GCGCTTGGAACAAAGGAAAATCTAACATTAGTTTTAAAATTTAGGTTTGCGCATGCGCAGTTCCAACTTTCTTATTTAGAAAAGCATTGAAATGAATTTCTTCTCATAAACTGAAATTGAAGTAGCACGTCAAAAATGGATTGCCCATGTGCAACGCTATCTTTCATATTTGTGGCCGGATTTTTACGATTTTAACAGAAGTTGCATCTTAAAAATGGGAAATGAATGCAAGTGGAAATGCGCTTTATGTAAATCGTTTACGATTACTTTTTAACTTATTAGTATTTCTCCTTTGTCCATCAAGCCTGGTTGAAAGTACACTTCAACAGCTATACATATCCCGATATTTTTTTTAATTGTTTAATTTTAAGGAATAAATTTGTAATCCATCTTTATTTTGTATGAATATGACGTTTTATATTTATATTTATCGAGTCAAGCCTCGGTTAGGCTCTAAAGAATGCAGAGGCAGAACGCGCGTCTTCCTTTCCATATCATAAGTGGTAGAAAAATAACCCTCATCCCTTATACCTATGAATCCTTTCATGTGTGTTTAAGACATGTTTTCCGCTCTTTTACGAGTTTAAGACGTATTAGCCGTTCGAGTTTTGATTTTCGAGAAGCAGACGAACTTTGTGATTTACTAAAAGGCATTAGTCTTTTTAGAAGTTGCTCGTTTTCATCTCGTCGCCGTTGGAAATTTTGTCAACGTCTCATTTCGCAACAAAAGGTAGGTAATTCATTGCCTTAGATTAAAACGTGCGATTGGTTCATAAAATGTGTGTTAGGTCCTCGGAGGTTTCCCTTTAGAAGGCGTTAAGTGAAACTTTTGTGGAGAGAAACATGATTTAATATCCTTTATGTTGCGTACAGGCTATTAAAGACCTAGACAGAGGACCCTCGCCAAACTATTCATCAAATAAACCACAAACGGAATGGGACACCTCTCAATTTCAACAACGACATTATACGAATGGTCTTAATTACGCTTTGACGTACTATGCACATCAAGGTTGTAGTTAATAACTTTCTGTAGCTACAAAGGGAATATTTTATAATCAACTTGAAGTTATTTATTATCGCGTAGCCTCTTTATTTATTCACGAATCACATTACAACAGACTTCGGAAGTTTGTTAATTAAATGTTAAATCGTCTTACAAGGCCTCTGATATAACATACCTAAACAGGGGAGCGCTTTGGGATGAATAAATCCCACAACAGTCTACTTGCATGTTTTTACGTAAAAAGTATGAAAATGACTTGATAGTAGTAGGTCACGCATATTTTTTAGATAAATTGGTAAGCCTACCCCTGGATTCTTTTTCAATACAAACATTCTTCGTACGCTTATAATGAAAAGCGCCCTCTGCTTTGTATCTTCAGCAGTCTTTCCAATAGATTTGCGGAACTGCACAGATTTTTATTTAAAAGTCGTATCTTTTCGGACTGACTTACTTTAAAAGCTGTAATAAGCTCTAAATGTCCGGAACGTGTAACGGTAGCTCTTCATTTGGAGAGTCGGTCGTAGTATAGACTTGGTAATTACAAAATTTGAGTAAATTTAGATTTGTAGGAAAGTTTCCACCACATCATGTCAATAAAGGACCACACTATAGAACTGGAACCATCTATCAGAGTACAAGCGGCAATCACCGAGCTGCTTTCGTGGCGGCTAAAAACTGAAGTCATCATCTTCGGAAACCGTTCCACGAAATCGATACATTATACCGACTTTGTGGTTCAATGGTAGAGAGGTCGGGTGTACGAACATGGGTTGAGGTGGCATAGATGGGAATTTACCTTGAACCAGTTTCGAGCATTCTGCCGGCTACTCCGAATTAGGTTTTCCTGCAGTTTTCCTAATTCGTAAGGTAAATACTGGAGTAGTCAGTTCAGGAAATGGGCCGCACCCCATTAACTAACAACTACTTGATTTTCTAAGAATCAATACAAAGAAGGTAGGTAGGATTTTGTATTATATCCAATACTCCACCTCAAAAACTACTCGCTAATCTTAGAAAACAATAAATTAACTTAAACATATAAGTACATTATTATTATACATAGGTATATGAAAGTATAATACTGTTACCTACGTTAGTAGACAGCATTGACTGAGCATATTAAAAACTGATTACAGGGGAAAATAAAATTATGATCCAACATTTGTTGCAAGGTTTAGGGAAACCCCTTATGAAAACCTAAACAGATCATTATGATTACAATTAATATATACACACATATAATACAATTTACAAAAGCTGATTCACTCATTAACATTTTGTAGCCCAATCTTGGATATAACTTCTTGAAGTTTGGGTGCAGGTAGAATCTTCGTGAACGCGTCTGCCAGTTGTTGATCTGTCGGAACATATTTTACGATTACTATGTACTTGCTCTCTCGAGTAATGGTATCTGATATCAATGTGCTTTGAGCGTTTATGCGAAGTGGGATTATTTGCAATTGCAATGCAACCGTTATTATCCTCAAAGATTGTGATTGGTTTTTCGCATTTTATAAGAACGCTATTTAATAAGGACTTGAGCCAAACCGCTTCCTTTATTGCTTCATATAATGCCATGTATTCAGCCTCAGTGGATGATACAGCGACTGAATGCTGTCGTTTGATATTCTAACACAACAATGAATTTTCAAAAACTTTAAACAAATACCCTGTGATACTTTTACGATTAAGATCGTTGCTACCCCAATCGGCATCTACGTAACCAATTAATAATTGATCCGTATCACTTCTTTTAAAAACTAACTTGAGATTGATTGTACCTTTGATATAACGTAGAATCCTTTTTAAGCATTGCCAGAGTTCTTTATTATTTTTATTTTGATATCTACTTAAAAGGTTTGTTGGTGTACATAGATCTGGACGAGTACATAACATTGTGTACATAAGGCAACCTAACAAATTTCTACAAGGAGCCTCTATCTTTTCGTCACTGTTTAGGCCTTCGTGATTAAGTTTTATAGGAAGTGGTGTACTAACAGGTTTACAATTATTCATATTAAAATGGTCAAGAACTGTTTTTAAATAAGCCTGCTGGTGTAGTGAAATTTCGTTATCACGTCTTTCAATTTGGATTCCTAAAAATAGCTTTATTTCGTTTAAATCAATCATAGAGAATTGATGCATGAATCTACGTATAAAAGAACATGGCCTTTGTTTAGGAAATATAAATACCGATCGGCTGAAGAACTAACAAAGTTATGGTTTTTTAGAGCTTGATCAAAGCGTTCAAACCAGCACCTAGCAGATTGTTTTAGTCCATAAATTGACTTATTTAATTTACAGGCTGTTGTTTGACTGTTTTCAATATTTAAGCCTTCTGGTACTCGCATATAAATTTCTTCCTTAAAAATGCCGTGAAGGAAAGCTGTCTTTACATCCATATGGTGAATTAATAAATTATATTGATTCGCAAAAGCCAAAATAAATCTGCGGGCGACTGGTGCAAAAGTTTCATTATAATCTGATAAGTATTTCTGTGAGAAACCACGAGCTACTAATCGTGTCTTATACCTCGTGGGGTTACCGAAAATGTCATTTTTTATTGAAAATACCCACTTACAATCAACAATATTTTTATCATGAGGTATAGGAACCAGTGACCACGTATTATTTGCTAAAAGCGACTTTATTTCATCATCAATGGCCTGCTGCCATTTTACTTTATCTGCGCTTGCATTAACTTCCTGAGAAGTATTGGGAATTTTTACGTTAAGGGTTTGTGCTAGCATAAAACAATCACTAGTAATCTCACAAGTGCATTGATTCTTTCCGGAAATTTTTTTGAGTGCAGTCCAACAACGTATTAATCCGATTACGTTGTTGGACAGCACGAATACAAAATTTCGCGGAAGAATCAATGCACGAGTGTAGATTCGGTAAGAAAATCGCAACGACACCGCAACAAAGCTCTATATTGTATTGATTCCAATTTTATTTTGTGCTTTAAATTATCTAGTTGATGTTGGAAAAAATCCATGGAAACCTGTGTATAAACAAAGTAGTTAAATCAGAAAAATTCAGAGATGTCACGTTTTGGTACTGAATCATTTCAAAAGATAGACGAAGCAATAGACCATACCATTCCGGCCAATACGAAGCGGACTAAATGCTTGGTATGGAGGTAGTTTTCGAGCTTTTGCGAAGAAAAGAAGTACAAGCTGGATGAGTCAACAACCAAGGAGAAATTGGGTGAAATATTGAAAGATTGGGACTTCAACATGAGAAAGATGAATGGTGAATCTTATAAGGACGGCGTGGTGAAAGTTATGTGGAATTCATCAGACACTTGCAAGAAAAGTATTACAAAGACTTCAACATCAAATTCGACCCCTTTACTGATTTGGAGTCCAGTGAAGCTAAAGTTCGTTCACCCAACAGAAATAGTTAAGCCCCTCCTCAACAATTACCGCCACATTTGAATACGGCATTGTTATTGGTGTAATTTTTGAAGCCACAATCACACTTGCAAAGCGAATTGGCCGAATTGGGTAATCTGTCATCTGTCATCTTGCCTATTGCGTTTCTGCCGGTTTTTACGTTTTTACATCTTTACTTGCGTCAATTTGCCATTAATCTCCTTTATTCACACAAAATAGTCTTTATAAAGACTCGTCGGTGTATTCTAAAGATAGTCAGGTGAGTAATTATAAAATTTTATACACGATTTTTACATGCCTGTTTTTAGGGTTATATTATTCGCGATCAAGAAAAGTTGTACGCAAACATGAATGTCGCCGGTGCTGCTTTCTCTCCACCGAAAAAACGTTCTGCCAAGCACTTTTCAGTTGAAGACAAAACTGGCATTTTAAATATCTTCAAGGCATATGCGGAAGACAACCCGGAGGTATCTAAAACGGATAAAGTTGAGTTTACGGCTAAAGCAGCAGGTAATTCATTTTTACTTATTATTGTGTAATTTAGGTGTAAGCATTCCGAGTGTCTACAAGATTCTTCGGGAGTATACAGAGGTACACGAACTTCATTTACCTAAAAAATATTATCGACCACGAGCAATTTTGGACAATATTGATTCCGGAACTAAAAGTATTCTTCGACGTTTGCTTCATTTCTTTCAAACCACCTACCCTGAGTAAAGTTTTGGCAGTGTTACACGTCCACTATTTCAACAAGCAGTGGAACATGTTACTGCTGAAAATTGGAAGAATGCAATTCGCCATGCTCAAAGTGAAGAGGAAAAAATGTGGCAAATTGACATTTTAATGGACATCGTAGGGGAGCCATTAGTAATTCATGTGAGAGATGACTCGACATCAACGGAGTCCGAATCCGAGTGAAGCGATACAGGATTTAAATTGTTATGTACCTTTGTTTATATTCAAGTGCACTTGTAATTTCAAAACTTTGTGCTGCTGTAATAATACTTTTTTGTACTTTTCGCAATATAAACAGTGTTTTTATGTTGCATATTTACATGTATTTAACAGTTTGCAGGTTTTACTCTTTGCCACGAGTTATGTTCAGAGAGATAGCGCCATAATTAGTCTTGAGCAAGTGACATTTCAATTTGATTTTTCAAAATTTCCGCTTTTTATAATTTTGTGGTTGTAAAACTGGTTGCTGCTTACATTGGCCCAAATTTTGTAGGAGTGGCTTAACTATTTCTGTTGGGTGAATGAACTATAGTTCCGCGCGGGACGCATGCCACCGGAAGTTACAAGCCGATCCTGCTGAAAGAAAAATGAGTTCAACAGCTCTTATTAAAGAAGAATGATCCAGAATGATGGAGACATGGGACGTAAATACTCCTACCGGTTCCTACAGATTCCTTTCGTTTCACAAAACGTACCTTGACATTTAATCCCTAAACGTCAAAAAAAATTTCCACTTATTAATTTTAGGCAGGGTTAGCAGCTAGAAAAAATTTCCGGGAAAATCTTTCCGTTGCCATGGTAATAATGCTCGAATAAAGTTTTTGATTGGTTGTTGGAGAGTGTCGTGCGATTTTCCTTAAAAAAAAAAAACTTAAAACGTAATTTTCAGTATAAGAAATTGGCGGTTTGCCTTTAAGCCTATCGCTTCGCCTTACCTGATCGTTTTCATGTGTAGTAGTACCTACACCCTGTTTAAATAATTCCACAGGTTTATTTAGAGTTTCATGAGCTTTGCCTGTTGTATTATCACTTAAGTTATTTAATGAGTTTTTCTCATTTTCAGATACTGATTTATAAATATTATCAGTTTTTATAACTTCACGTGATATTTCGGCGTGGCCATTTTCATCAAGATCCTTTAAGGATGGTCTCGATGTTTTGAACTCTAATTCGTCAACCATTACATCACGTGCTGTGATGAATTGACCAGTTTCGCGACATTAAACACTTTATAACCACTAGGTTCGTAACCTACCAGAATACCTTTGAATGATTTTTTATCAAACTTGGGTTTGCTGGTTTTAGTGTGCACATATACGGTAGAACCAAATATTTTTAAGTGGTTAAATCTGGGCTTTTTGTTATGCCACAGTACATACGGTGTTAATGTACTGGCTATTTCTTTAGTGGGAGTTAAATTTGTTAAATATGTTGCATGCTTCACCCCAAAAGCATTTACTTAGCTCTGCGCCGTGTATCATTGCGCGAGCTTTTTCTACTAACGTCCTGTTCATACGTTCCGCAACCGAATTTTGTTGGGGAGTATATGGAACAGTCAAATGATCCGAAATACCTTTTGTTACGCAAAAAGCCTTCATTTCATTTGAAAGATATTCACGGCCATTATCGCAATATAAATTTGCGATTTTTAAATTGAAATGCGCCTCACTTTTTCCTATATAACCTTTGAAAGATTCGAATAGTTCAGATTTGGATCGTAGTAAATATGTTACTGTGTAATGAGTAAATGAATCAATAAACGTTAAAAAGTAATTTTTGTTATTGAGTGTTTGCGGGGTAATAGGTCCGCATACATCGGTATGTACAATAAATAATGGTCTTTTTATATGCGTTTTATCTTTGGCTTTAGCAAAAGGTAGTCGTGCTTGTTTGCCGTATATACAAGCTTCGCATAAGTTTTCAGTAGGGCGTATATTGTTCAAGTCAATATTATAACCCTGACGTTTAATTTTCAAAAATTTATTTTTGCTTATGTGCCCTAGTCGTTCATGCCAAAGTTTGTAATCATTTTGAAACTTTTTCGAAACATTTAGTTGGTGACCATATTTATTTATTGAGAGACTTATACTAATTAAACCGTTTACAACCTCACCTTTTATAATGGTCTTACCACCCTCCTTAATGGAGATGCTTCCATTTCCTCCGAATATGGTGGTCAATCCAGCTACTTGCATACGACGTACTGATAGGAGATTGAACGGTACTTCGGCGGAGAAGAGAACATCTTTTAGGATCCCGGTTTCGCCCATATTGGTAGTAATTGCGATACTACCGCGATGAGTGGCTTTAATTGACAAATCCTGCTTTGCAACTGATATTTCTACCGGCGTCGATAGCTCTTCCGAATGGGTGAAATAGTGAAGCTGATTCACGATGTGATCCGTTGCTCCCGAATCCAAAATGAAAGTAATGTTACCGTTCGTCGCTGCGCTGGTTTCAAAGGATTTCGATCGAAGCATGAATGCAAAAGGCGGGCTTTTGCCGCGGAGAATTTGCGTTGTTTGCGCGGTGTGATCCTTGTGTTGACTTATCATCCTCCTGTAATAATGGCACTCCTTTTTAATATGGTTTCTTCGTCCACAATGTTCACAATTTGAAGGTTTTGATCGATTATGCATATTTTTATTTTTGTAGTAGTGGTAGCCCTTGCGCGAAGTAAAAGTTGATTGAGGTTTTTGTAAGAAATGCGGTTTACCCTTGAAGTTGCGGGGCCGTGATTTATTTGCCGCTTGTAAAACTTTTGTACCGGTCTCGCACTTATTTAATTGTAATTTAGTTTCGTAGTCCAACAGCTTTGTTTTCACTAGAGATAGATTTAAATTTTCTTCCGATAATGTCTGTATGGCGGTTACAAGTGGGTCGTAGCATGGTGGAAGGGTGAGTAGTAAATGCGCGACTTTGGACATTTCTTCTAATTTGCCTCCAGCTGAGTGAAGTTCCACCATCATCTCATCGAACTCGCGAAAATGATCCATTAATCGTTTTTCTTCATTATATTTGAAGCTTAATAATTTCTTCTGCACTGATAATTGTGTAGCTAGACTTTTTCTCTCATATATCGAGTCCAATTTCTCCAAGATTTGTTTTGCGGTAATTCCTTCCGTAACTAACCCGAGCATTGAATCACTTAAATATTCGATTATGTAACCTTTCGCTCTTCGTTCTAATTGCTTCCAGCGGGGAGGTAATACTTCCGGTGGATCACCCTCTATCACTTTTAACGCGTCCTCTTCCGCAATCAACGATTTGATGCGGAATTTCCAAATCGCGTAATATTCGCCATTGAAAGGTTTGATATTTCTTTTCGTAACTACTCTAGATTCCTCCATCACTTAACACAACACTTTGTTCCGCTATTAGCTTTACAAACTTTGATTTCACTATAAAGTAGTACGGATTAAAACAATTATTACAAACGTTCTGGGCGCATAACCTATTGGATTAATAATAAAATGCAGAGTATACTTAATACCGTTTAATTAAGTTACGCTCAGTGCCAATGCCAACAATAAAGTGATGCATATTTACAAACACACCCTTACGTTTAAACATACGTCGGAATGTGGCAACCCAGATGTTACATAACTCAAGCGGTACTTTTAAGGGATCAAAGTCAGTTCAGGAAATGGGCAGCACCCCATTAACTAACAACTACTTGATTTTCTAAGAATGAATACAAAGAAGGTAAGGTAGGATTTTGTATTATATCCAATATCTTGCTGTGTCCTTTCGACCTGGCTCTCTTTTTCTTCTGGGTTTGCTTTGTATTTTCGGTCATCGGCAATAACGTTGACATGTTTTGTGATTCCAAGATATTTTGTTTTGGTTGTTTACTCGTCATTTGTTTCGATCATTTCGTTACTTGAATCCAGATTTTATGTTTTTTCACTTTTGCTCATATCATATGAAGTTATTTGATTGGAATCCTTTTAAATATTCACATTGAAAAAAAATCACCGCATCGTGTACAATAATTTTAATTCCGAAATAACTAACGCACATTTTCAATAACCAATTAGGGTAGCAAAGTTTTATTAAGCGTTATTAAGTGCTTTAATATGTTTTTATTTAGTCCATCGAGTAAATGAATTTGTATTACCATCGTTAATTAAATTTTCATTTAGAATTGCTGCCATGAAAAACCAAATATCAGGTACCTATCCTATACACGCAAAATCCTTAGAGAAAGTGAACGGATTTAAATAAAGATTAGAAACCAACACGGGGTCGCTTTATCGTGACGCATACTACTTCCCCTTTAATTTTCCCAAAGTTATTTATATTGAAGCTTAAAACTAAAGTGAGGTGGAGATTAACGTGGTTCGTTTTCTTAAAAGCTACCCCATACGTATAATGGCAAAGCGAATACGTCAACATGTCAGATTAGTGTTAGGTACAAGTTTTGTATGAAACCGAGCCATTAATAATCTACATGTCGTCACGTTCAATCTTTTGCAGCGCAAGAAGTTCAAGCCCTTTTTTGAAGCTATCATTTTAAAAGTTAGGTAATGTGGCGCGATTTTTGTACCAGATGTTACGTTTCAGTCTTGATTTTTTCCACTTGAAAGTTTCCAATATTAAACACGAACTGAACGTAATTCCATCGCAGCGCTCCAATAAATAATCATTAACTCTCGTATACGTTAGAGTGCTCATTAGTAGCAATATATAACGAATAATTGGGCTTGCCAATTAATTATAAACTGTTATGAATAAGGAAAATAAGCGCCTTGACTAATTATACCATCGAGAAGCCACACTAACTTTCAAATAACAAATTGTGGTGGATAATCCTTGGAAAGTGGAAAACGTACCTTCAAAATCCCACCAATCTGTAAATTGCCCTTATCATTTCTATACACGTTAAGCAGATACCGCTTTTTGTTGCACAGTCCCACCAAGTTCGGTCTGTTAAAGTCTTTTCATCAAAATCAAACCTCGCTAATTGGAATACTTCGTGATTAGCCTTTCTCCGGCTCCATTATTTCAAGTTGGTTGGCGTAATTAATGGCAACTGTTTTAGTTCATAAACCACGTCTGAAGGACCTTTTCGTGGAGTTACGTTATTCGCTAGATGTGTTAGAAGCAACAATACAATTTTAACAATTATTCAAATAAGGGTTTGTGTAGAAAAAAATATTGACGTTTATAACAACCCAAATTTAATTCAATTATTATTAACCTTCTGCATTGTCGATCCGTTTTAGTCTCTTCCGCCAATTCTGGTAATTTTTTCTTCCTTTCCCTCTCTTTTTTGTCGCCACACCCTTTGGAAAATTACTGACTGCCATTTTGATGGAAGCCAAGTCAGCCTGCCTATATAGAAATTATTTACCTTGAAGACTACTGTTCTCGTTTTAACTGCAAGTATTGCCAATAACACCTGAATACATTATCGTTAACAGTTGACTTGCTTTGATAAGTTACGAGATCGATTTCGATACCAATACCTTATGGTAATGAAGAATTTGCTCGTGTTAGTTTGATTACGTTTCAAATCAATTAGTTTACTTCTGTTGCATAAAAATTTATTTATTTATTTATTTATTTATTTATTTATTTATTCATTTATTTATTTATTTATTTATTTATTTATTTATTCATTTATTTATTTATTTATTTATTTATTTATTTATTTATTTATTTATTTATTTATTTATTTATTTATTTATTTATTTATTTATTTATTTATTTATTTATTTAATTATTTAGAAGAACCATTCTGAATGCGCTGCTTGAATTCAAAGTGCAGGATTATCTGGTGAGGGTTGTGGAAGACTACGCAAAGAAACCGTGAGAAATATACATTGATATCTAGTGCCGGAGTGATGTGCATACTATGAGATACTGGGGTAGAACTTTTGCCGACGACATCACAGTAGTGGTGTGCGACCCCCATAAGGACGAGCCAATCCGCACGCTGCTGAAGACGATTGAACAAGTGGATCCGTGGATGAAACCGCGAGAACTGACCAAACTAGCCATGATGACTGGGACGAGACGAATAAGGTTTACCAATTCCAAAAAAAAGTATCGTCATGACCTACCTTCCGTACTGTTACTTCCTAGGAGAGCTCAGACAGAGAAGGATTAAGAATACGAAAGAAATTAATTAATTTTTGTTTCACTGAAGTAATTAAATGTCCCAATTTTTTAAGGTGTCTATTTATTGGAGAAACGGTGAAATAAGTGGGTATAGAGGCTGACGGTTAAGACGGTATGCGTTTGAAACATTCCAATTTATTCCCCTTATAGTCCAGGCGCTAATATAGGTATTGGTTAATTAATTAAATAATTAAGTGGAAATATGGGGAACGTATGTACTATACCGTACCGTTAATATTATCTCACGGTTAAGTTACATATGGAGACAAATGTATTCACAAAGAACGGCGTATTTGTGTAATCCTTTCAGTGGTCATCTAATAAATCGCATTGCGTCTCATCTTAGTTGTACTTTATTGTGTACTTTTGCTTCGAAATTCGCCAAAAACGCAATAATCAAAACGTCTATTTACCGAAATAATTAATTCTTACGTAAACCATACCTACTTGATTAGATAAACGAATAGGTGCTACTTAGCAAAAAATTATGATTGATCACCGCCGCAGTAGTGGCGTGCAAAGCTTTTTTCATTCGTTCCGGTAGCCCGACGGTATTAGCGAGATTGAAAGATTGCTTACAGAAACCTAGAAGTTGCGTTTATTTAACAATCGTCAAATTAAATAAATAATTAAATTTTATTCAGCATGCAAGACTTGTTAGTTATTTGCAACAAAAAGACTTTCAGATAATCTATGCTACATTTTGAACTAATTCAATGTTGCCGACAATTTAGGCGATTTGTATAAGTCTCACTACCTCCGTTGGTTTATTAACGATCCTCAAGATCCTTTATAATTTTGTATTGATGCCTGTTTGTCCGCCCGCCTGTCCGTCTGTCTGTCCGTGTGTGCGATAACTTTGTGTAGAGACATCCGATCGCTTTGACAATTGGTACACATGTTCTTCAGGATATAAGAAATGTCGCTATTGTTTTTCGGCTACGTAGACTAACGGGCTTACAGTCCAAAAACTGCCCAAACCTCCAAAAAAGGGTTTCTTTTATAATTCTTGTTCATGTGAATGTCCGGTTTTCTGTGTTAGTAGAGTTTTATGATAGCCCAATTCGTTCCTCCGTCAAGCTTTTAAAGGTAAAAAGCATCTAGTGAGGTTTTTCTGTAGTGTTTGGCCTACTAATTAACCCCCTAAATTCGTCTGTTGAAACCGATGTCCGAACGGCCCAAAAAAGGAAAAAATGGAATTTTTCAAAAAGGTCCTAAGTATTTTTAATTATTTTTACAACGGTGCGTTTTGTTTGTCGTTAGCTCTAATGGTAATGAAAATATAAGGATTTTTCTCCGCGCATTTGACATTGCATATACGGCAACAACCGTGTGCGGACAATTCGCGCCCGGACAATTCGCACTCGGATAATTCGCACTCGAAAAATTTGCACTCGAAAAATTCGCTCCCGAATAATTCACACCCGCATAATTCTGTAAATCTTTGGCTTATTAAAATTAAATATTTTTAAGTGGCTACTAGACCATTGCCTTTACAGAATGTATGTACTAGTGCACATCTTGGTAAACATCTACTTCACGCAAAAATGTTTCAAATAATAGTTATTTGGTCTTTCATTTTCAACACATCGCGATCCTTAAGTATTTCCATTTCTTAAATATAATCACGCTGGTTTTTTTTTGAAGTTGTATGAAGAGTCTGATATAGTTAAATCCGGTAATTTAAGAACACATAATTTTTATCTACTGCGTTTTCGTTTTGAAAAAATAAGAATAGGTAACTGAAACGTCTTTTGTGGAGTAATTAAATACCAAATAGTTATACGTAGTTATAGTATATCTACAATATTATGTGTAATATTCCCTACTTTTGAGACGCTCTTAATATTAAAACAGAATCAACATATAATACCGTACACAAACAAAGTGATAAGTCTAAAGTTAAAAATATTTACATTATAAGATCAAGATGAAAATAGAAAAAGGAAGTAATTTTAACGCTCCCTTACATAAAGATTTCTTAATGAAGACACATAAAAAATTGTTCTTTATTTCTTTAGTTGAAAAGGGTGACAAAGGAAATGAATTAAATTTATTTTAGACAAAACGAGTATGTATAAATGACAATAGAACAATGCATTTCATAGATGGCACTAAATTTGGATAAGTAATTAAGATAATATTATAATTAAAGGTAAATTTGAACAGATCCCGATAACACAAATTGCACTTCATAGAGAAACAATAAGAGAAATATCGTAATGACATCCTTTCTATTATTTCTGGAAGATGAATAGGGTTAATTACACGGTAAAAGTAATTAGGTCCGAAAAATCAGGTTTAAGTACGTATAACCACAACTAATTAGAACTTTAACGCCTGTATAGTATCTTCATTCTTGAACGTTTGACAGAGTGGTATTTTAAAATTTATCTGAGCACGGGTTTTGATTTTGTGTATACTTTTTTTTAATTTTAAAAAATTTTATTTCTGGGAGTAGTGTTGTGGTGGTGCTCAGAAAAGGTAAGTTTCCAGTTTTCTTAGAACCAGTTTTACGTTTTTTTGACCACATATGGCTATATGTTGATTATTGGTGACTGAGTAAAATTACACTAACTGCTTATTTTTTTGCGTTATCTTTGCTACAACTATGGTAGTGAATGAACTTAAAAGTTTCTTTTTGATTTTCTTACTGTTATTTATTTTATAGTTTGCAGAGATACATGGAAAAATTCTGGCAATTTTTTAAGAGATTGTTTATAATCAAAACAGTAAAGCTTTTAAAAATCTTGAAACGTTTTAGGAACAGGTCGATATTGATGATTTTTTCTTTTAAATGTAATTATTAAGTACCTATATACTTCCTTTTTAATTTTTGTATGGCATACCTAGTACTAAAGCAAAACCCTTAGCATTGGTAATTGTGCAACAAGGAAGATAGGACATCATTGGAAAGGCGTTCCTTCTCTGAATTTGGTGAGACTATAATTTTCTAGATTTGATATTTTCGAAATATTTTAAAAGTAACTTGAGGGCGCCCTGTTGTTTATGTCATTGGAAGGATGTCAGCCGATCACTATGTAATAGAAGCTAATGCGATCGTGCGTCAAAATTATGCAGTTGCAAGTGGTATAAAAAAGAGAAATCTTGTACCTGCAACGTCGAATGCGCTGGAAATGAAACAACTAAACCAAAAAAATTACATATCCGAATTCAGAGATGGGCGACCTTACCAACGATGCATCATTTGAGATTTTAAGGGTTGCACTGTCAACGATGCGAGGTTTCCAAATGAAAAAAACCTTGATTGTGAATTGGTACAATAAAACTGGGTAAATAGGTTTAAGAAATGTCAGGTGACAGTTTTGCTGATAGACCGATACCAGCGTTTAGCAGCATCCGTCTACTTGTGAACATGAGTGCATGGACAATTTACATCACGGATGAGTGTCTTTTTACCTTTTTTTTTGTTTTTTTTTAAAATAAATTTTCATTCATGGTACCTTTAGCAAGTGTTCTCATGTTTAATACGGAGATTACAATAAAATAAGTACTAAATTCCAGATTTTGAGTGATATGGATGCTACTAAAGTGACCTAATATCTCTACTGCTTTGATATGGTCCATTCCATTTAAAAAGGTACATAGGATTGTACGTATGAATTCTTGCCTCATAAATACTATTAAAAAAATTATTCCTCTACAAATTGTATGGCTATTGTTTAACCAACATAAATATTTAAGTACCATCCATCGGCTCTTAGTTTAAGATGCAATGCCAAGACCTGGGTCAACGATGACAAGGTAAGATTAGCTAAACCGGGCACTTATTTTGGAAGTGCAGATGGTTTCCGTGTGCGAAATGTTCGGGAGCGAAATGTCCGGGTACGAAATATCTTTGGTGCGAATTTTCCTTGATGCGAAATGTCCGGGTGCGAATTGTCCTACAACCGGCAAGAACGCACACACAATCGTTAGCCATTAGCTTAAACAGTGTTTTGCAAAATGTAACTTTTTAAAATATAGTTTATAAGACCATTGCTCTCAGACGAATCAGAATTTTAAAAAAACGAAATCCAACGAGGGGTATAGTTTGAAAATATCTTTATAATTAAAGGCACAAGGAGAAAAAATGTATGACGTTGCACGGAGTAGCGGTGGTCGCTTTTCAACCGATTCGACAAGTCAAGCAATGTTTTTATTCTCTTCAACTCGCGTAAGTAGACATCTTCTTGTTCATGCTCGAACTGAATCTACTGAAAATGATTTATTTTGATTTTTCTCAATAACTAATACATTTAATAACTTATAGAGGTCTTCATCGCTGTGCTATGCTCATCTTTTTGTGTGTCATGTGAAGTGTATTAACAGACACTTTTCCACTACAATCATACAATTGAGCAAGCATATGCCACTTAATTTTTTTGCTAGGAACACCGTCACGTTTTACATCCAAAAAGTAATTATTGTTATTGCTTTGTAGACATTTTTGGATTTGCAAATTAAAAATATAATATAAACAACCTGTTTGACGAACTAAAACAAATGGCAGTTATATTTTATGGAAGTCCGGGCATCTTTTTGTCAGAATGGGGTTAATTATACCCGTCAGATTTAATTTCCACCCATATTCTTCACAATTAGAGGTATTTAAGACGGGGTGGATTTCTAAATCACTTTTGAGCGCGAGGGAACTCTACTATGTTAGTAAATATTTCTTAAACCTCAGGTAACTATGCAGATAAAAAAATTACGCATGCGCAACCCAACTTTTGTATTTGCGCAATCCCAATTTTTTATCTGTTAAGATATTTAAATGAAATTGTGTACGTTGGCACCTCAAATCAAAGTAAAACTGATGCGGATCAAAAAAATTGGATAGGTACAATTATTAAATTGATACACAGGGGCGGAAGGGGGGGGGGGCTAGGTCCAGCTATCTAGCGAGATTAAAAGTGGATTTCATAATGTTATGGCTGATTAGAACGATTTCAAGATAGTCTACTCTTCATTGTTGGCAATTTGGCAAATGCTCCAAAACGTTTACCTTAACTAAAGCAGAAATTACGTAACGTGTGGGTAATTGAGCCATGAAGTTTTCTCTGGTAAAAGTTTTCCACTTCTCACTGCAAGCACGAGGCGGGAGGTATACGACATCCATAACGTCCATACTTCTAAGGCGGAAAGGGGGTGCAGGCGATTGATTACGGGTATTTTAGTTGAAACCCAAACGTCTTTCCTACTAACTTAATCATTCTCGAGTGAGCAACTCAATAACGAGCTTCCTCTGTAGTCGCTTCGTCCTCACAGGACTAGAAACTTTCGACCTATTGCGTCCGTTTTAAATTTGGTTACGCTCAAGTAATAATAATACTTCGATTGATTTGAGCTTCCAAGACAAGCAGATTGCACTAATAGACCCGGGTGAAAACTCTCAAGGGCGTAAAAATCCATGCAATGTTAACGCAGCTATAACAATTGATAGGGGGTAACTTATTTTCCCAAAAGGATACTTTACTTTTATTTACCGTTCAGTATAGTAGTCGTAAAAGATAATGCGTTTGCACGAATCTTTGTTGGTTTTATTCGAATTTAGGTCAAGATAAGGTTTGAAACTCGTTTTCTTTTAAAAAGGTAAGAAAATAGGAGGAACGGCGGTTTGTTTTAAGGGCGTCTGCTAATTAAATTTTTGTGTGTGCACCCTTTCTAGTGAATTTTTTAGTGCAAAACCTTGGGGTCGCTTTCCTCGATGACGTCGTTTGATAAGCTGTTGAGGTTGTATTATACGGCGAAGGGTGGGTCCGCGTGGCGCCACGACAACACATTCGCATCCGGTTAACAGGAGACGCGCATCTCATATAAAAGTTTTCAATATCGATCATGCAGACAATTGCCTTCAAGGATAAACTTTGGCTACACACTTTTTTATCAGAAATCGTTTTCCTTTTATAGCAAGTTTTCAGGTAGGAGCCGCCAAAAATTTGGGGAAAGCAGAGAAACTCGCGACGATTTCGTTGAAAAGTTACAGCTCTACAAATGTTCTCATTTTCACATGTCATCGGCATTGGTTAGCCGTAAACTTTTTTACACCCCATAAAGTAGAGCATCACAATTTTTAAATGTCCGTTATTAAAGCGTTTACGCTTCGTATATATTACGCTGTCAGTAAAACGCTAAGTACAAAATACTTTAATCGTATTACTATCACACGCGATGCAATTGTAAAATAAAAGGGTATAGCAATATTAGTCGGCGGGCCTAAATAAAGGCGTCAGATGCAGGCATCCGTTAATTACATGTTTAAACATCGCAGATTAACTCTGTCGGAGATTTTAATTATCTTTTAATAAAATTAAAAAACTTTGCCGTTTTTCGTAAAAATAATTTTATATAGTTTGATTATATTTTCATTAAAATGGGGGACTAAAATTAATCCTTTTATTTCGAACGCTATTATAAAAGTCGTGTAACGGAGATCGGGGTATTATTGGTAACGACACCCCTCATCGAAGTCCCTTGGTTTAAATGGAAATGGAATTTTATCTCGCACGTTTGAATGAAGTATGAAATTTGAAATTTATCTTTATATAGCGGAGGAGCAGTAACAGGGGGCTTAGGGATTTTGAGAGGTATTAGACTTGGTGTTAAATGTATGCCTACTTATCATTTCGCTATAAAAAGGGTTCTAAGGAGAAAAATAAAAATTCAAACAAAAGTCCCATTTACGTTACAAAGAAAGTCCTGCTGGGATTCATTCGAGAAAATTTATACATTGAACCCCGTAAAATTTAGAAACGAATAGAAAAGTGTGTTTGGCACTTTTGTTTTGTGCAAAATTAGAAAATTCGCACTAAGAAATGTTTGAGCTTGGAAGACCAGTACAATTACTTTTAGAATGAGGAGTAACTACAGATTTGTATGATGATTAGTAAACATCTTTCACCCCAATTTTCTCTTTATATAGGTTAGAAACAGCGTATAAACATAAGTATATCATACATCTGTTGAGCAGCCCAAGCTATTCTTAAGTAATTTTTCAAATTGTTGACAGTACAACAAACAAAAGTGTATTAACAAACGTCCGCCATTAACTTTAAAGTGATATTGGAGAGAAAATAATTCGGTGCTAGCACATTGACAGACGTTTTCTGTTGTCTATTCGCTTGGTAGCATATACAGTTTGTTTCAAATTAAATCGGCACTATTCCTAACTTTCCCAGTTGTAGAGTAAGAAAGACGGTTAAATTACCAAAATTTGGTAAAATCATAGAGTAAATAATATAAAGAGGTTCCATGCTGTATAAATTAGTGGCAGTGAGAGACTATCCCTGAACATAGATTGCGAAAAGCAAATGGCGACGCTCCCTCTGAATTCAAGAATAGTGTACTAAATTATTACTAACACTGCTTGTTAATGTTGTTATCTCAGCTCGCTGTGCTTTAATAAGTGGAGAGTGGAGTGGGCGACACGCGACCCAGAAATGTATACCTACTTTTATTTATCAGCAACATTTTGCTCCTCACATGACATTATAATGAATGTGCGGCTTATTCTGCCATTGACGAAAGATGGTCTTTACCTTGACCTACCACAATTTGTCATTTAATAATAAACTTTTGCATATCGTTTGATGATGCCCATTATAGAACATTATCTTAGCTATACTTGCATCGCAAGACGGCATAGCGTTTTAAATGGCATCCCTGATTTATGTAACAATTATTTTATGAAAACTCAAATTCGTATATTGTGTACAATAGGCAAAAAAAATTTCATATTTATTGTGTGCATGTTTTTGAACATGAGAAATACATGCATGTACGGGGTGCTTGGATTTGGCCCATTTTTAATAAGTTTATTACACATGAGTAGTTATATAGGGCCGGTTCTGGACCAGTTCAAGGTCACTCGCCACCTGGCGGTGGCCTTGGAAAGTAGGTCAAGGTGAAATTCAGAGGTCACCTGGCGGTGGCCTTGAAAAGTAGGTCAAGGTGAAGCTTGACGGTAACCTTCATGGTACTCGATAGTGTCAAGTTGAAGGTTGTACATTTGTAATAAAAGGCTTTCCTACGTGACCATTCACATTCCATTTTCAAGGTCATCAAAGTTCAATAACCTCATTTTTTAAGTGTCATATTTCATTTTCAAGGCCAACAAAGATCAATCACCCCATTTCTTGTGGTGTCATATATCGTGACCAAGGAAAGTGTGCCCGGGGAAAGCTCAAAGGTTAAATTCAAGGACACAATTATTAGGATATAAAGCGCGTCTGTGTGCGTGTATAATTCAGTCAGTCAACTACTCACATGATATTATAGGCCAACTGTGCACAGTTTGAACCAAATCTGCTCAAGCGATTGGCAGTTACCTATCGTGTTCACGGACGGACAGACGGACACCATCGACCCCCTATATAAAGCTTGTATCGCTTTGTTCTGTAGCCTAATTATCATTACAAAAAAAAAGAAATTTCAATGCTGTGGCGCCTTGGTATAGAATTCGGTTTAATTTTGAGGTTTTCGTCAACGATTTGCTTAGAAACACCATAGAGTCGGTAAATTTGCCATGTAACAAAATCCAGAGTGTGTAGCACCATGGACTAAATTAAATTAAATTAAATTAAATAAAAATAAGAAAATTGACGAGAAGTATTTCAGAAAAATTTCATCACATACGTCATAAGAAGTAATCTACATAATCATAAACGTCCGACTTCAAATTCTATTATAGAATTATAGATAAAAGTGAAAATGGCCCTGTAATGTGATCGTCATCTACGCCTACGTAGATTTTTGCTTTATCTACAAATAAAAGTAATTCAATCTTCGTAAAGTAGGAAGTAGGTCAGCGAAGAGAGAATTTTCCTGATTTTTCTGTGCGGAACTGCCCAATGCCGAATCAGTTCCGATGTAGTATTTTTTGAATGCGTTTCTAGTCTATAACTTTTGATTGAGAAGTCTGATCGAAAAAGTACGAATTGTTTTGGATTATAAGCCCCAAAATTAATAAGAAAAAGTGTTTTCCCGAGAAATTTTGGTGCTGTCAATTTTTGGCAAAAAAGGAAGGTTATACACTGCCTTTTTTTTGCCCCGAAAAAAAAATTGTCTCAGATCGACCCGGAAAAAAAATTTTCTTATAGAATGTGGCCTGTAGAGTCCATAATTTCAAACAGTTCCAAGATTGGGCTACTAGTTCAAAAGTTACAGCCCTTTGAATTTTCTTTCGAAATTGGTTTTTAGTCTATAACTTTTGATTGAGAAGTCTGATCGAAAATGTACGAATTGTTTTGGATTCTACGCACCAAAATTAATAAGAAAAAGTGTTTTCCCGAGAAATTTTGGTGTAGTCGATTTTTGGTAAAAAAGGAAGGTTATACACTACCTTTTTTTGAGCCCCGAAAAAAAAATTGTCTCAGATCGACCCGGAAAAAAATTTTCTTATAGAATGTGGCCTGTAGAATCAATAATTTCAAACAGTTCCAAGATTGGGCTACTAGTTCAAAAGTTACAGCCCTTTGAATTTTCTTTCGAAATTGGTTTCTAAGTCTATAACTTTTGATTGAGAAGTCTGATCGAAAAAGTACGAATTGTTTTGGATTCTACGCACCAAAATTAATAAGAAAAAGTGTTTTCCCGAGAAATTTTGGTGCAGTCGATTTTTGGCAAAAAGGGAAGGTTATATATACACTGCCTTTTTTTGAGGCCTCAAAAAAAAATTGTCTCAGATCGACCCGGAAAAAAATTTTCTTATAGAATGTGGCCTGTAGAATCCATAATTTCAAACTATATAACTCACTGCCTGAATGTGTAAAAACACTTAGGACTGCCTCTTTCAGACATCGCCTTACTAAAACTATTTATGAAAATAAAAAAATAGTACTTAAAATTTCTTTTATTTTTTTTTATTGTTAAGTATTAGGGTTAAGTGGAAGAGCAGATTATGAAACTTCCTATTCATAAATCTGAACTTCGCCCTATTGAAGGTGGCTCTGACGTTAGTTTTTTATTTTCTATTTAATAGTCATGAATTCTGTTTATTAATATGTACAGTGTTATCCTTCAATAAATGACCATTATTATTATTACTAGCTGACCCGACGGACGCTATCCTCTTTCTTAACTACGAATACCTATTCAATTCGGACTGGAATAAATAATTACAAAAAATTTGCTGTGGCTAGCACAGGTACCACCCACCCCACCTGTACATGCGCGATTCTGCCCTTTTATGTCTAAAATACGTGTAGCAGATTTGGTTTAAATCGGTTCAACCGTTTAGCCGGAAAAGAGATTTTGACACACTTGCCCCATAATCTCCCCATCTCTGCCCAAAATAATAAAAAAATAAACGCACTCACTTCTAGTTGCTTTTGGCGATTCAGAGCTAGCAACGTAGGTACCTTTTTTTGTTGCGCCAAATGCCGTAATTTGAAAGCAATTATATTGTATTTCTGGATGCGAGTCAAAAAATTTATAGAATCTGGCCCATTTCCGGAAACCAAGGAATGTAGTGGCTCTGGTGGCGGTACCAATGGCGTCAAATGTCACTTGGCCACTGGCGCAACATAATCACGGGGCTTCAGTTTTAATCTTAAAAGCCTTGAATGTGGACACACAACATTCTTTGCGTTGCGTTGTTCATATCGATTCCGTTAACTTCGTTTCGCGCTTCGCTTTTCTCGTGAGTTTGACTAAAGTACTTGTTTATATGTTTGACTTGTAGGATTACGAATTCTGCGACCTAAGTTGGTACCATGTTGGCACGTCTGGTTAGTAGTATCTTGAAAAAACTAAAATTCAACTGCAAATAGAAATTGACTCCCTTAGTGTTTCTGTATAACTATGTATAGGTACCACGTGTTTAGTCTATCAACACTTACCAGAAATGGATATTAGGTATATCAAACTTTTAATATAAAAGGCGTAATTGCGGTGAAATAACCTCAAAACTTCTCAAAAAACTCACTGAAATCTGGATAAACCATCCGATCGAATTGACAGCACACTATGATGTGAATAAATTAATTTTTTGACGGATATATGCCGACCCATTGCCGATCGATGTAGCTGTTAAAACAATTGCCGTCGCACCGTCAAACCCGCGATGTTTAAATAGTCGATAAGTTTTCTCCAATTTTCCAATTTTATGCGCGATTTTCTTAGTTTTTCTTGCCGTAAGAACCTTCTACACAGTATTAGAAAACTTAAAAAAAAAGATGAATGAAATCGGTAAAGTCGTTCTAAAGTTATTGCGTGACCAGAAGAAACAGGGGTTCATTTTTTATATAGAAATTATTATTTCAATACATAATGGTGTACCGCAGGGTTCTATACTCGGACCTCTGCTATTTCTTATGTGCGCCAATGACCTACCGAAAAATCTTCACCGGGACTTTGTAACGATTATTTTTGCACGGAAGTCGATCTGGTCGAAATAAGGTCAAGATTCGAAGATTAGCCGTTAGCTGGTAAGAATACGGTCCAGATGGATTAGCGTTTTGTTAGACGACAGTGTTAAAAGGCCGTCTGAATAAATTCGTAGCAACCTAGACTTAGATTGAAAATAGAAATCGAAAAAAATTGTGGGACAAATATAAAAATAACGCTGATTTCCCCATAAATTTAGATCTATATAATTTACCTTTTTATCGATTAAAATCACGAAACCCGTTATGGAAAGAAGACTACATACATTCAAATGTATATTCCATTAAAGAACGTTGGAAAATTTTTTGGATACAGCACACAATTTTTAATCCAAATTTAATCAAAGAACCGTCCAATGAAGTAGCAGGACTTGATATTCCAGGAAAAATGTGGGTCAAATTAAATCGTATAAGAACAGGACATGGAAGATGCAAAATTACATACTACACAAATGGAACATAATCCAGTCTGCCTATGCGGAGATCCTAAAGAAGTCATCCAACATACAGTTGAGGAATGTCCGAATTCTAAATTTAATCCCGGTTTTGAAGCACTTCACCGCGTTTCTCCAGAAGCACTAGACTGGTTACAACAGCTTAAAGCCTTATAAAATTAAATTTGTCCTGGTAAGAATTAGAAGTGCGTGTATATATTGTTTGCACAAAAATTTAAAGAAAACCTGACGGTTAAATTACCTTTTAAGTTTGAAATTTTGTCAAAGGTGAAAGGGTGTTTACTCATCATCGCTCTGGATTTATTTACTCAGTTGGATTTTGGGGGAAATAATTAATTATTTCGTATACAAGATTTGCCTTTAGGAAACAGTTTCAGTTTCCTAACTTATGTACAATTAAAATAGGTGGGTGCATTCAATCCCTTTTAAATCAGTCGCTCTTCTCCCCAGAAAGGTAAACCTTTGTCATTTACTTTTATATTATTTAGTCCGTCCCGAATAGCCGTTGTAATGAGACAAAAACAAAATGCTTCTGTAAATAGCGAGATCGAGTGTATATCACCGTCTGGGAGATAATTTGAAAACTGATGCGCATAGAAAACCGTACAGTGCAAGTTCCTATTTTCACGAATCTGCGGAAAGCGGAAAATTTACACAGGATTCTCTGTGTTAGAACTGGATTTTCTAAATCATTTTCACCCCTAAACCAGTAGAGGGCGCAGAGCGATTCTCAACGGTTTTCTCGGCGCATCGCTTCAGAACAGGGAGGAAAACTGCAACATTAACTACCTATCTTTTAAACTGGCTTTAAACGCGATTACATTAATATTCCTTGAAATTAGATTTTTGTTCATTCCCCTATTATTGGGGTTATTCGCCATCTGATGCCAGGTTAAATAGGTTGGAGGGCAATTTCTCCCCGCTGAGGGCTAACGGCTATTAATCTTAAACCCTCGTTCGCGTAATAAGTTGCTCTATGCAGAAGAAAACTGATCGACGCTTATTTCTCGTAAGTTCCATTCTGACCTAATTTATTCCAACAGGATTAAACGAGCAAATTATTTTTCATGAGGTGTCAATTTTCCCTTTAATGTCATGTACAGTATTCAGCTTTTTCTAAGGTAGCTCTTAACGAGAACATAAAATGGGAGTTTTATTATCAAACTTCCTTTCATCGTGGCAGTTGATACGGGTTGCTATTGAAAATGGTTGTAAATGAGAAAGAACGTGATACTAACAGTAAATCCTTATTTAGTTTCACTTCCACTGAGTACCATTAGCTATCCTTAAGATTACGATTAAAAGTGATAGCCTTACCATATTGAGAATCATTTCAATGTCAAAGAATGAAACAGTTTAAATAAATAACCAACCCTTACAAATTTGTTGTGGAATTGATAAATTCATTCATCCCTTTGAGACCAACTTAATGAAAATAGGCGATAATAATAATAATAACAAAGAAGAGCCGGAAAGAATGTTTTTCAGACGGAATTCTGAAGAAATGGTTCTTTATTTCCATTTTTCAGCAGTTTTAGTGAATTGAGCGACTTCAGGAACATTAAAACGCGCAAAGGAAATTATTATTTTTCAAATAATTATTACTAATCGATTTTCAAATGGTGTCTCTAAGATTTAAATAACCATTACACTTCAAAACTCAAAATTATGAGATACTTGGAACTTCATTCCTTTCAAGTTTACACTCCAACTTCACGGACCCTAATTTAACATGGCAAAATGCAACATCATATGTTATAATGTACTTTATCATTCGAAATCATTACGGGCTGGTTATTTGATTTGTCCATCAACAGTCAACCCCCTTCATATGCAAACTACAAAAAGTTAAAAGAAGTCCCACAATAGAAAAAAATTATTTAGCTTTAAAGTGATTTCACCAACTTCGTTAGTTAATTGATACATAATGCAAGACTATCGTTACTTTAGAAAAATAACAGAGGAAATAAGCCGACAGTTTCAACCCATTCGATTCACTTCAAAGCTAATGTAAAATTTTAACTTGTTTACATCGTTAGTACATTTGGACAAAGTTGTCAGTACAAAAGCCCCACCAAATCGTTCAGTTACTCAAAGCTGTATTTGTTTGTTTGTTCCCAAAGCAAAATCAATAGCTTTGAGCGATTGATAATCCGTTTAATCAAAGTAAGACCGGTGTTGGAACTTTCCCATTTGTGTAACAACCGCAACTTATGGCACAATAATATAAGCACCCGGGCCGCTGTTAAATATTACAAATAATTAATTTTAACGAAAACAATTAACTGCGTGCTTAGATAAAGTTGTCATTCACCTCTCACCTCCTTTGAATTGCAGATCTTATTAAGAATTACTCCCCGCCTGAAGGATAATAATTATGTGTACTTTTCGTTCTTAATTTCCCACTACCTAGCATTTTGTTAAACTCGTCTATACACTTGGTCCAATCGAAAACGGGTAGTCTCGTTTTAAATTAGTTCTGAATTAGACTTTTGTTGTCACTTCAAAATTTCATTTCAAACTTTTTCAATTCTATGTGAAAGTTTAACACTATGTTGACGTTGTTGGGAACTAATATGCGTTTAATTCGATTAGACGTGCAGGAATTTTCTTTGGAGAGTAGCTGATGTCAAGCCCGTGCTGGAGTACTAAACTTGTGAATTCTCTATAAATTAATTGTGATTGATATACCCTCTTAAAGCGACAGCCGTGGGAATATGGGCAGAAGCGTGTGGGTATTTTCTATTACAATGACACATTGTCTGAGTTTTAGCATTGTTTTTAGTTATTTACCTATACTGAGAAGACGTCTTATTCGATATATGTACGAAATCAACCCCTAATAT
Source organism: Photinus pyralis (assembly GCF_008802855.1). Taxonomy (NCBI): domain Eukaryota; kingdom Metazoa; phylum Arthropoda; class Insecta; order Coleoptera; family Lampyridae; genus Photinus; species Photinus pyralis. The sequence continues at coordinate 9,281,414 of NW_022170250.1, forward strand.
CGGCAATTTTTTCACAAAAAATACAAACCTTTTGCCTAACAAAGTTGAGCCGGTTGGAAATTCTCATTGAAACATGAAACCCGCTTTAAATGGAACAGAAATCCCAATCCTTGCTAAATACCTGCACAGTACGTAATAATTTTGCAGAATACAAGGCGGGTCCCATCAGCCAATTTAGAAAAAAAATTTGGATTAATACAAAATCCCCCTTATAATTATCAAAGTATCAGAAAGAGCGAACGGCGAAATATTTATTATATACCTGTAGAATCCATAATTTCAAACAGTTCCGAGATTGGGCTACTAGTTCAAAAGTTACAGCCCTTTGAATTTTCTTTCGAAATTTCTAGTCCATAACCTTTGATTGAGAAGTCCGATCGAAAAGATACGAATTGTTTTGGATTCTACGCAAAATTAATAAGAAAAAGTGTTTTCCCGAGAAATTTTGGTGCAGTCGATTTTTGGTAAAGGAAGGTTATACACTGCCTTTTTTTGAGCCCTGAAAAAAAGATCGTCTCAGATCGACCAAGAAAAAAATTTTCTTATAGAATGTGGCCTGTAGAATCCATAATTTCAAACAGTTCCAAGATTGGGCTACTAGTTCAAAAGTTACAGCCCTTTGATTTTTTTTTCGAAATTGGTTTCTAGTCTATAACTTTTGATTGAGAAGTCTAATCGAAAAAGTACGAATTGTTTTGGATTCTACGCCCCAAAATTAATAAAAAAAAGTGTTTTCCCGAGAAATTTTGGTGTTGCCAATTTTTGGTAAAAAAGGAAGGTTATACACTGCCTTTTTTTGAGCCCGAAAAAAAAATTGTCTCAGATCGACCCGGAAAAAAAAAATTTTCTTATAGAATGTGGCCTGTAGAATCCATAATTTCAAACAGTTCCAAGATTGGGCTACTAGTTCAAAAGTTACAGCCCTTTGAATTTTCTTTCGAATTTGGTTTCTAGTCTATAACTTTTGATTGAGAAGTCTGATCGAAAAAGTACGAATTGTTTTGGATTCTACGCACCAAAATTAATAAGAAAAAGTGTTTCCCGAGAAATTTTGGTGTAGTCGATTTTTGGTAAAAAAGGAAGGTTATACACTGCCTTTTTTTGAGCCCCGAAAAAAAATTGTCTCAGATCGACCCGGAAAAAAAAATTTCTTATAGAATGTGGCCTGTAGAATCCATAATTTCAAACAGTTCCAAGATTGGGCTACTAGTTCAAAAGTTACAGCCCTTTGAATTTTCATTCGAAATTGGTTTCTAGTACATAACTTTTGATTGAGAAGTCCGATCGAAAAAGTACGAATTGATTTGGATTCTACGCACCAAAATTAATAAGAAAAAGTGTTTTCCCGAGAAATTTTGGTGCAGTCGATTTTTGGTAAAAAAGGAAGGTTATAACCTGCCTTTTTTGAGCCCCGAAAAAAAAATTGTCTCAGATCGACCGGGAAAAAAAATTTTCTTATAGAATGTGCCCTGTAGAATCCATAATTTCAAACAGTTTGAAGATTGGGCTACCAGTTCAAAAGTTACAGCCCTTTGAATTTTCTTTCGAATTTGGTTTCTAGTCTATAACTTTTGATTGAGAAGTCTAATCGAAAAAGTACGAATTGTTTTGGATTCTACGCCCCAAAATTGATAAGAAAAAGTGTTTTCCCGAGAAATTTTGGTGTAGTCGATTTTTGGATAAAAGGAAGGTTATACACTTCCTTTTTTAGAGGCCCGAAAAAAAAATTGTCTCAGATCGACCGGGAAAAAAAAAATTCTTATAGAATGTACTCTGTAGAATCCATAATTTCAAACAGTTTGAAGATTGGGCTACCAGTTCAAAAGGTACAGCCCTTTGAATTTTCTTTCGAATTTGACTCTAGTCTATAACTTTTGATTGAGAGGTCTAATCGAAAAAGTAGGAATTGTTTTGGATTCTACGCCCCAAAATTAATAAGAAAAAGTGTTTTCCCGAGAAATTTTGGTGTAGTCGATTTTTGGTGAAAAGGGAAGGTTATACACTGCCTTTTTTTGAGGCCCAAAAAAAAATTGTCTCAGATCGACCGAGAAAAAAAATTTTCTTATAGAATGTGGCCTGTAGAATCCATAAACTCAAACAGTTTGAAGATTGGGCTACCAGTTCAAAAGGTACAGCCCTTTGAATTTTCTTTCGAATTTGGTTTCTAGTCTATAACTTTTGATTGAGAAGTCTAATCGAAAAAGTACGAATTGTTTTGGATTCTACGCCCCAAAATTGATAAGAAAAAGTGTTTTCCCGAGAAATTTTGGTGTAGTCGATTTTTCGTAAAAATGGAAGGTTATACATTGAGGCCTAAAAAAAAATTGTCGAAGGAAAACTCGACATTCTAACCATTAATACTATAATGAGTGTTTTCCGAAAATACTAATGCAACCACTGTATTTATACATAATATACTGGGAGGTATTGAATACCCTCCAGACCCTCTGGTAGCACCGCCCCTCCATAAAACACACCACCGAGGGGTCTGGCATGCCCTCCATCAAAGGAAGAAAAGACGCGGAAACCCGACCCTCTAACCCTCAGTACAGTCATGGGGCTTTTCTGGAAATGACAATGGAACCGCTGTATCTAATATACGGAGGGTATTCCCTATGCCTATCAAGAAATCCATAATAGTTTTTGGGAAAATGATCAAACTCTCTCGTGCAAAATAGTATTCCATTGAGACCACCTGGGGTGTGGGGAGTATGGATCTTTGCATCTAGCAGTTTTTTACCATAAAAACCTCGTTCGACCTCACCTCACGTATTGTACAGGGAATTGCCCACCCTCGACTCGCCCCAAGCAATTACTAAACCGGTAACATATAGCCAGGCTTCACCTCAAACAGTTTTCAAACGTAACAGAGACATGCCCAGTCCAGGTGTTTTAGAATTTATTTACCGCTGAAATTTCCCGGGATCCTGCATGTGTTAGATCTTGAATTATACTGTAATCTGTAATCAAGTGTTTACATGGGACTAGTGTCCAAGGCTCAAGTTTAAATTTGGATTGAGGAAGCAAAATTTAGGACTCAAAACTTCGAACTAAATTTAAGATAGAGATAGAGTTCGGAATTCAAGACACAAGAGGATTTAGCGATTAACACCAACGCCCAAGGATTCAGGATTTACGACTCGGGATTGAGGATTGAGAATATAGGATACAATTAACTCGTCTGAAATATCGAATTTTAAAATAATGTGGGAGATTCAGCTCACCAGATGTCAGTGAAGGACTCACACCTTAGTTTCCATGTGCCTCTGTCTCATTTTGTGTCCCCATATTCTGATTGCCGTTTTAAATTTCTTATATCGAATTTTCAATGCTCAAACTCCGGAATTCTAGGTTTTTTAGCTATAAGTTGTCTATTTTTTTAGCTTCAAGATACGGGTTCTCCGTTTCTGGATTCCTCGGGATCAGTTTTTCGCCCTCTATCTTTAGAAGTCTACTCTGTGAAATATTTTTTTTGTGTCAGTGGATGGAGGTAAATAAAAAACGTACTTGTAGATTGGGGAATGGCGCTCTTCTATTTTGGGGTGACATTCTAATAATCGAGAGCCTGCATCGCTATTGAAAAAATGTCGTGCCAATGTGGTGGTAAAACGTATGCGAAAGGTTAAACGCGTTGATGATCCGCAATTCCAAGAGATAACTTACGAATTAAAAACTGTTACGGTAAATACGGACAATAGCGTAAGTTTTAAGCAAAATTATAGTTTTAGGACGTCGCACGTCTGGAACGGTCGATTGTGCACAAATTATATTTTTTATGCCGTCGGATCATCAAACTTGGAGTGACCAAACTGACAATCAAAGATGCCATTCATTATAGGAGGTCTTGAATAAAAATCTCATAGGTCTGGGTTTTAAATTTTTGATTTCTTATGCTGAACCTTGAGTCCTAAATTCTGAAACCTATTAAACCCTGAGTCTTGAATCCAAAACCCTAAATCGTGAGGCGCAACTCTTGAGTTCTGGGTTTATATGTCAAATCACAGGCGCATTTCACTTTTCGCATGTGTTTTACCACCGCTTTAGCACGAAATCTCTCCGAAAGTAATACAGGCTATCGATTTTTGGAATGTCGGACCAAAATATAAGATCACCATGCCCTAATTAACGGGTAGTTTACCCCGATCTCGCTTCTAAGCGTGAATTCTCTTTTTAAAAAATAAAACGTGCTTTACGGTCATTTACAGGTGGTTGAGTTAACTTCGCTTACGGACCAACGCGAAAATTCATGACCCGAAATCAAAGTTAAAGACACACACAGTTCCAATTTCGATTACAAAGGGTACAATTGCACATTTTCGAATTTATAAATCAGAATGTGCGACGTTCGGCGACGTACCTACGTCTTGAGCCAATTGAGCTTAACCTTACATTGTACCATTCAACTTCTGAAACCTGAGTCTATTTTTAGAGCATTCGGTCTTGGGTTTTGATCCTTTAGTACTAGAGGTTCTAACTTTTAGTCTGGTATAGCATGATCCCACTTATGAATTGTAAAACAATGGAAACTTGTCTCTGAAGCCTCAACCCTAGAGCGTTTCCTCTTAGTCTTGAGATTGGAGGGTTTTACCCGTGGACCTTAACTAGAAGCCTTTAGGGTTAAACATTGCGCCTTAAGAGTTGTTTACGCAAGTTGCAAACGATTTTATATTATTAACAAGCCGAAAGGTGACAATTACAAATTGCAACTGTCGACCAGCACCCAAAAACAGATAACGCATACACGAGTGAAAGTATAAAAACATGACGGGGTCACTTTCGGGAATTGTATTTGTAAATAAAGAAGGGAATTCGTACACGAATGTACGTGTGTTAAATGCATAATATATGGCTGAGTGCATGTCTTATTCAAAAGACAAGTTTGCTCCGCCCTGGGGCGTGACGTGATCCATTTAGGGGTGCTTTTTGGTCTATTCAACCCTCGGCCCTTACTACTATATTATACTCCGTATACAGTCGAAAACGTAAATTATACCGCGAAACTTTGCAGTTCTAAAATTGATACCTAACTCGCTTTTTTCCCTTCGACCCTTATACAGTTTTGCTATATAGCTTTAAAACCGTTCGATCCTGACAGCTGACTCACCCTTCGCCTGATCGATTATACACCCCTAAATGTGAGCCAATTTAAGATGCAAGTATATTCCTCCGATGAGAGGAAATCCGATTAAGTCTACCTTCTTCGAAACACAAATGGCTTTAGTAAAACTTTCAAAAATTCAAATTTTGAAAAACTTCAAAGGACTCTCGTCATTATATTTGATAAATTTACGTCGACGACGTCAGATGACTTAACCAAGCGTCATTTAAAGTCTCTTATAATAAGGTATATTTTTGAGCCGTCGTAAAGACCTCTTTTACTGGGTATCCTTGTCAGGCTGTGACAAATTTACGTCACTTTTCGGGATCTGACACGTCAAATTGTGGACCAGTGACGACACCACAGGGGTTACTTCAATGCATTTTTGTGGTTAAAAATAAGGCCCCATTTTCAGTTAAAGCAATGTCCATTCCGGTATTAATTTAATTTCAACGAATCGAAGTACACTCAATTACGAAAAGTATGCGGTAAAACCGGACAAATACGTGAATAATTAATTCGTATTGTACGTGTTTACCTAAACCGAATGATATAATGACGGGTCGTCGAAAAACAGCATTAATCCTTAAACAGGTAATGTTTAATGATCCCCGCTAATGAATATACCTAATGACTATCTCCCCGAATCGATACCCGGAACATTTCGCCATCGGTCGAAATCCATAACGATATAGAGAGACACGGCGCATACATGATAGTAAATAATTTAAAAAGAAACAAAGCTATTAACCGAATGGAAATTTGAAGAAGCATCGCATGTTTTATAAATATTCACGCGATAGACTCAAAAGAGTGCCGACGCGAGCTCTCCCTTAACGTCCACTTTCGCCTGCGACTTCTGTAACACCCTATACGTTTTCGGGCGGCGTCGCGTCCAAACGAAATTTCGTCTTTACGGCGACACGATAAACGGCAGCTTTTCGCGTTAGTACGCTCCAGTAATTTTAGAGTGTTAATACAACTACGAAATGGCCACTAATGCTTCGGAGGTGTTTGCCTGATGTTTTCCTGGCACGCGATCCGGCTATATATAAAGGCGAAAAAAAAACGACAACGTGAAAAAAAAAGGTAGATCGCGTCGTAAATGTGCGGCGAAATTGTAAAGTTTATCGCCACGGATGCGGAAGTAGGGCTGACGGAAAACTACTCAACACCCTGTATAACAGGGCGAAGATCAATAATTCTCATGTTCGTCAAAATGCAACCAACAAATACACACTGCTATATGATACACCCTGTATATAAATTTGTTTAATACACAAACTGCTTTTGAATATCCTGTACATATCACCTGGTTAATTAATACGACTGTACAGAGATGAGCATAACTTATCGAAGCACCCTGTGTGAGGTGGCATAATTTGTAGACCTCAATGTGAGTTAAAGATTCAAAAAAGGTTTAAGAAATCCAAATTTGAAGAGATTTAGGAGATTAAAGACTCCAAACTCAAGAGGCTCAATAGACTCAAAGGGTCAAGGGATTAAACCTTATTCAGGAGGTTCAAGAGACAAGAGATCAAAGAGGCCCAAAAGATTCAAGAGACTCTAGCAATACAACGGATTAATTCCAAAGCTAACTTTTAAAACAACTCGAGTTCCCATGAAGTCGTCTATTTTGGGCCACCCAGTAAGTTTAAAGTTGTTTTCCAGAGACTACAAAATTAGATACACCCAAGTGCAAATTCAAGAAAATTCCTCAAAAAATGTACAGAGTGAGCCAAAGTTGTCGACTTTCTATGGAAACTGACATTCTCGTGACAAGCCTTTCATATAAATAAAAGTTTCCATACAAACACGCCTACTTTTGGTCATTCTGTAAGTCAAAATTGATTAAAATAGGTGTAAACTAAAATACAAATTTAAAAAATCATTAAATGTACCGAGTGGGTCAAAATAGATGCTTTTCAAAGTCTTATGCATATTATGAATTTCCTAAGTGCTAATTTTATTACTAAACGTTCGCAAAAGCTTCGTTTCCGATATACAGGGTGTTATAATTTTACAATATTTAATTGTTTTCCCTGCAGTGTTTGTAATGTAAATTACCCCCAAGGTCATATTCAATGGAAATCGACTTCTAGGCTGAATACCCAGTAGAAGTGAGAAAAGTTAACGCTATTATGATTATTTTAAGAAATACAGGTACATTGATTTAAAGAAACCTATTTCCTTGTATTATTCTGGTACCTTTGTTGCTCCGGTGCCATTTTTTTTTAATACTTTCAAAACATAAAATAAAATAATCGTAACAGGAGCACTGAACACACAGAAGCTGTAATGTAATCCTGTTACATTTGGTTCTGATCTCATAATCTGTAAAATATTTAGTATTAGGAGCCGTAAACGGATTGATTCACCTTTAATTTTTTGGTACTTGCATTTTCTTAGAAAATAGGAAGTGGTAACAGGAGTGAAGAAATACTAGCCTTTATTGACATAAAAATTTTTGTGGTTCGTTTTGGTTGGAAGATTTTATGGATTCATGATACCATCCCGGTATATATGTTTGTGGAAATTGTTACCAAAGCTTAGATGGTACCTAATAGTATCAGGAGCACAGCAACGGTCATGAGTATAAAGGTTTGGTGTTAGGATCACATGAAACACCTCACCGTTTTAAAAATAATTCCTATTAGGGCTTAGGTATAATTTTAGCCTTTCAAAATAACGAATTGTATCAGGGGTGTAGAAGTACTAAAAATTTAAATTCATATTTTTTGAACTTAAATATTAGTCGTATCAGCAACGATAGGAGGGTACGTGACCGTAATACCAAAATTAAAAAAAAATGGTTATCAGTATCAGGAGTACTCGCGGCTATCATTTTGGCCCCAGGAGTATAACTAGGCGAAAGGCATACCTTGAGTTAAAGACCTTGTGGGATTGTGTTATCCTGTTTTTTTTGGAGAAATATTAACAAAACTAAAAGCAGAGATCCGAAACTGTTACAAGTTACAGTGTATCTGAGGGTTCATTTTAATGTGATCCTAATACTCATTCTTTTTAAAAAATAATTGCTAGCGTCAAGAACCGCATATGGGACGAAGGAAAGCTACTCGAGTGTATTATTTTGGTATTTACATACAAAAAGTATCATTGTATCAGGAGCACAGAAATGCCACAAGCTACAATGAATGTGAAGGTTCTGTTCTATGACTCTATGCTCACACTAAAAAAAGGAGTCGTATTAGGAGCATATAAGTGCTAGATTTTCGTACAGATTCAGATCTTATTTTTTAGATGCTTCTAAAACTAAAATAATAATTAATCGTATCAGGAGCACAGAACTGCTACTACTTGCAATGAATATGAGCGTTCAGTTTCATAGAACCCTAATACCAATAATAATAAAAAATTAATAGTTTCAAAAACCATAGATGGGGAAAAATAAATTTTTAGCATCTACCTACATTTTAAAAAAATTAGGAGGATCTTGGTCTTTTTATTTAAATTTGACTTTTTGACTTGTGAGTTACAACTTTGAATTTTCAATCTAAAAATGCAATTCTCCCAACTTCATTTTCAATCATAAACCGTTAACGGGAACAATTCGCAATTCTACGCCTCAAATTTCAAATTAAAGGTCTCAATCATTAAATGGGTTGACCTTTAAAATCTTCAAACTTTGAAAATCAAGTTTTAAAAGCAGAATCGTCATTCTAAATTCAAAATGGAGGACCTGAGTTTTTCAATTTGAAATTGAGACCTTTGAAATTCGATTTTGAATGTTCAATCTAAAAATGAAATTTTCCCGCTTCAATTTTAATCATAAACCATTAACCCTGAGACTTAACGGCCACGATTCGCAATTCTACGCTTCCAATTAAAAATTAAAGGTCTCAATCTTCAAATGGGTTGACCTTTAAGGTCCATTTAAAATCTTCAAACTTTGAAAATTAAAATTTTAAATGCAGAATCGCCATTCTCAATTCAAAATGGAGGACCTTAGTTTTTTCAATTTTAAATTGAGACCTTTGAAATTCGATTTTCAATTTTCAGTCTAAAAATACATTTCTCCCAACTTCATTTTCAATCATTCTACGCTTCACATTAAAAATTAAATGTCCCAATCTTCAAAATCAAGGCTTAAAAGCAGAATTGCAATTATAAAATCACAACTGTGGACCTTAGCAATTTTAATTAAAATTGAAACTTTTGAAATTCGATTTTGAATTTTCAGTCTAAAAATACAATTCTCCCAACTTCATTTTCAATCATTCTACGCTTCACATTGAAAATTAAAGGTCTCAATCTTCAAAATCAAGGCTTAAAAACAGATTCGCAATTCTAAATTCAGAATTGTGGACCTTAGCAATGTTATTTAAAATTGAAACCTTTGAAATTCGATTTTGAATTTCCAAACTAAAAATGCAATTCTCCCAACTTCATTTTCAATCATTCTACGTTTCACATTAAAAATTAAAGATCTAAATCTTCAAAATCAAGGCTTAAAGGCAGATTCGCAATTCTAAATTCAGAATTGTGGACCTTAGCAATTTTATTTAAAATAATTGAAACCTGCGAAATTCGATTTTCAATTTTCAATCTAAAAATACAATTCTCCCAACTCCATTTTCAATCATTCTACGCTTCACATTCAAAATTAAATGTCCCAATCTTCAAAATCAAGGCTTAAAAGGAGAATCGCGATCCTAAATTCACAATTGTGGACCTTAGCAGTTTTATTTAAAATTGAAACCTTTGAAGTTCGATTTTGAATTTTCAATCTAACAATACAATTCTGCCAACTTCATTTTCAATCATTCTACGCTTCACATTAAAAATTAAAGGTCCCAGTCTTCAAAATCAAGGCTTAAAAGCAGAATCGCGATCCTAAATTCAGAATTGTGGACCTTAGCAATTTTATTTAAAATTGAAACCTTTCAAATGCGATTTTCAATTTTCAAACTAAAAATACAATTCTCCCAACTTCATTTTCAATCATTCTACGCTTCATATTAAAAATTAAATGTCCCAATCTTCAAAATCAAGGCTTAAAAGGAGAATCGCGATCCTAAATTCACAATTGTGGACCTTAGCAGTTTTATTTAAAATTGAAACCTTTGAAGTTCGATTTTGAATTTTCAATCTAACAATACAATTCTGCCAACTTCATTTTCAATCATTCTACGCTTCACATTAAAAATTAAAGGTCTCAATCTTCAAAATCAAGGCTTAAAAGCAGAATCGCGATTCTAAATTCAGAATTGTGGACCTTAGCAATTTTATTTAAAATTGAAACCTTTGAAATTTGATTTTGAATTTTCAATCTTAAAATACAATTCTCCCAACTTCATGTTCAATCATTCTACGCTTCACATTAAAAATTAAAGGTCTCAATCTTCAAAATCAAGGCTTAAAAGCAGATTCGCAATTCTAAATTCAGAATTGTGGACCTTAGCAATTTTATTTAAAATTGAAACCTTTGAAATTCGATTTTGAATTTTCAATCTAAAAATACAATTCTCCCAACTTCATGTTCAATCATTCTACGCTTCACATTAAAAATTAAAGGTCTCAATCTTCAAAATCAAGGCTTAAAAGCCGAATCGCAATTCTAAATCCAGAATTGTGGACCTTAGCAATTTTGTTTAAAATTGAAACCTTTGAAATTCGATTTTGAATTTTCAATCTTTAAAATACAATTCTCCAACTTCATGTTCAATCATTCTACGCTTCACATTAAAAATTAAAGGTCTTCAATCTTCAGAATCAAGGCAGATTCGCAATTCTAAAATTCAGAATTGTGGAACTTAGCAATTTTGTTTAAAAATTGAGAACCTGTGAATTCGTTTTTTTTTCCATTTTCAAACTTAAAATACAATTCCTCCCAACTTCTTTTCATCATTCTACGCTTCCATTAAAAATTAAAAAGGTCTCATTCTTCAAAATTAGGCCCAAAGCGAATCGCAATTCCAAATCCAAGAATTGTGGACCTTAGCAATTTTATTTAAAATTGAACCTTTGATTTTGATTTTGAATTTCAATCTTAAAATACATTCTCCAACTTCATGTTCAATCATTCTACGGCTTTCAACAATTAAAAATTAAGGTCTCAATTTCAAAATCAAGGCTTAAGCAGATTCGCAATTCTAATTCAGAAATTGTGGCCTTAGCATTTTGTTTAAAATTGAAACCTGTGAGTTCGTTTTTCCCATTTTCAACTAAAAATACATTCCTCCCAACTTCATTTTCAATCATTCTATCGCTTCAACATTAAAAAATTAAGGGTCTCATTCTCAAAATTAGGCCGCAAAGCCGAATCGCATTCTAAATTCAGAATTGTGGACCTTAGCAATTTTATTTAAAATTGAAACCTTTGAAATTCGATTTTGAATTTTCAATCTAAAAATACAATTCTCCCAACTTCATTTTCAATCATTCTACGCTTCACATTAAAAATTAAAGGTCTCATTCTTCAAAATTAAGGCCCAAAAGCCGAATCGCAATTCTAAATCCAGAATTGTGGACCTTAGCAATTTTATTTAAAATTGAAACCTTTGAAATTTGATTTTGAATTTTCAATCTTAAAATACAATTCTCCCAACTTCATGTTCAATCATTCTACGCTTCACATTAAAAATTAAAGGTCTCAATCTTCAAAATCAAGGTTTAAAAGCAGATTCGCAATTCTAAATTCAGAATTGTGGACCTTAGCAATTTTGTTTAAAATTGAAACCTGTGAATTCGTTTTTCCATTTTCAAACTAAAAATACAATTCTCCCAACTTCATTTTCAATCATTCTACGCTTCACATTAAAAATTAAAGGTCTCATTCTTCAAAATTAAGGCCCAAAAGCCGAATCGCAATTCTAAATCCAGAATTGTGGACCTTAGCAATTTTATTTAAAATTGAAACCTTTGAAATTCGATTTTGAATTTTCAATCTAAAAATACAATTCTCCCAACTTCATTTTCAATCATTCTACGCTTCATATTAAAAATTCAAGGTCTCAATCTTCAAAATCAAGGCTTAAAAGAAGAATCGCGGTCCTAAATCGACAATTGTGGACCTTAGCAATTTTATTTAAAATTGAAACCTTTGAAATTCAATTTTGAATTTTCAATCTAAAAATACCATTCTCGCAACTTCATTTTCAATCATTCTACGCTTCACATTAAAAATTAAAGGTCTCAATCTTCAAAATCAAGGCTTAAAAGCAGAATCGCGATCCTAAATCCACAATTGTGGACCTTAGCAATTTTATTTAAAATTGAAACCTTTGAAATTTGATTTTGAATTTTCAATCTAAAAATGCAATTCTCCCTCGTCAATTTCAATAATTAAGTCGTTATCCCTAAAACTTAACGGACACCCTTAAGTCCATAGTTTCCCCCAGGAAAATTCGTCCGAAGTACATTCTTCTTGAAAATTTTGCTGCTACGTATATTATCCCCAAAGTACCTTTCCCCCTCCGATATTTTGTACATATTGGAATACTTCCTGGCAGAATGAATTCGCTACCAAGGAAGAACCCTAAGGAGTATTGGAAGGATTATAATCAAAGGGGAAGTTTTCGAGGCATGGTCGAACTATTAAGGGGGACCAATTTCGCCTGGCAAACAGAATTACTTAATTAGTTTTTTGGCGAAGAAACTGAACGGATCGGACAGACGAACCGATGCGTAACACGAGCCGTTGTAAATGAGGCCTTAGTCTCAACAGCCGCTTCTTTAAGGATTATTTATTGCACGTCCCTTAGATTAAGCACGCTGGCGTAAATCCTCCACCCCCTCGCCCCTCGCCGTGTCGTTTTCGAACCGGACAAGAAAAAGGTGAGCGCATCCTAAAAGTGTCAAACTCACGTTTGTTTTATTAATTATTAGTGTCGGTCGAAAAAAATCCGAAACGTGTTGAAGGCGCCGTATATAAAATATATAATTATTTTTTTGTAGCCGCGCTGTAAAACAAAAGGTAGTTTTATGGTGGCCGAACCTAAAAACGGGGAACATACGAAAGATGTCAGAATTAAAATATGCCACCAGTTTAACAAAGTTTTAATGGTTTTAAGGGTAAACGGCAACCCTTTTTATGGAAATGGAAATTCTTCGAGCTACTCTCTCGCGCTTATAAAAACGTCTCTGTTTTATTACACCTTTAAAAAGCTCCTCACGAAAAAAGTGACCCGAATCTTCCCCCTCACGCGTAATTATTATATGAATGAGAGGCGACCTCAAAGGTTTCTAATGCCTCGACTGCGTAAAGGTGAGATCTTTGGCCGGCGCGGCGGCCTCTTTGACTTTCCGAATCGATGAGCCAAAAATTAAGCTACGAACAAAAAAAAATTTTTGTCTTCTCTTCCTCGGTCCGGGAGGCTGAGCATATTCGCGCTTCACTTGTCGCATTAAAACGCGTTCGATTTTATTACAATTGGAAAAAGAGGGGGGGGGGGTGAGCTTTCGGGGGACACGGAAGCTCGTCGAATCGGAAAGTGTTGTGTTTCGTGTCGCCCCGTCGAGAAAATTCAATCTTGGGCGAGACGTGAAAAATTACACCTTATCAGGGTGTCGTGTATCAAAAATGATATGACATAGGTTTGGCTCGTACGGAAAGACAAGTCACGAACCCATAACAAAATACCAACGAATATCGAACATGAATATATCGCTATAATTATACCGGTTTTTTTATTTATTTACAGGCCTACCAACCGTTTTAGTTTATTGTATGTTATTAGATGTTAGGTTTACCAATGATCTAACGCTGTAAGGGGCGTTTAGCAGTCATGTCAAAAATTAAACGGGATTTTTTCAATAATAATCCTTCCTTCTTATTTTGGGCAGAACAGAACACGGTCTGGAGGGGTATGAGAGACGACAGTCTTGATGCAGTCTCCAAAAACTACCATGAGTTTACTGAGGATTATAGAAAAAAAAAGGGTTGTGAATCTTTAAACCCTCGCCATCCGTTGTCTTCCTTTAGGGGGGGGGGGGGGGATTATACCCCCCCCCCCTCCCACCGGTACTACGAGCTTTGCGGGGTACTTCTTAAGAGAAGAGAATCTGAAAATTCTTTCTCAAAAAGCAAGTATAGTGGTGAAGCTTAAACGTATTGCGTAAAATTGTCACGGGGGGGGGGTCTGCGGGGGTACGGAATAACCCCCCAGTAGAGACGACATAAACCATTTCACAATTTTTTAGAAGGGCTCAATATTTAGGCTTTGAATGACCTTTGAGTCTCTTCAGCCCTTTAAACTTCACGATTTTCTATGATTCTTCAACTCCCTCAAACATTATGACGACTGACAAGGTTGTTTGAGGTTCCGTAAAGGCTTTCAATTGATCTTTGATGACCAAAATTTTTTCAAAAGACCATTTTACTCTTAAACTGTTCGTGATTTTTCAAGATTCTTCAGCACTGAGACTTTGTGAGGTTCCTTAAAAGTATTCAACTGACCTTTGATGATGCGAATTTTTTCAACCATTTTGCTATCAAATGGTTCATGATTTTATTAAACTCTGTAACACCCCAAATAATTTCTGAGGATTCCACTGTGTTTTTTGATGTGTAACCCAAAACTATTCAAGAGATTTTCTTGATTTTTTAAGAATCTTCAAAATTCCAAAAAATTGCAGAGTACTCCACAAGGTTTTTTGAGGTTCCTTCCTTAGAACTATTCAAAAGTGATCTTTGATGAGGCAACAGTTTCATTTTACTTTTAAACGGTTCACTATTTTCTAAGATTCTTCTACTCCCCCAAAAATTCTGACGACTCCCAAGGTTTTTTGAGGTTCCTTAAAAGTATTCAAAAGACCTTTGATGTCGCAATATTTTTGATCCCATTTTGCAACACCCCAAAAAATTCTAAGGATTTTACAAGAGTTTTTGAGGTTCCTTAAAAGTATTCAAGTGACCTTTGATGATACTCCACAAGGTTTTTTGAGGTTCCTTCCTTAGAACTATTCAAAAGTGATCTTTGATGAGGCAACAGTTTCATTTTACTTTTAAACGGTTCACTATTTTCTAAGATTCTTCTACTCCCCCAAAAATTCTGACGACTCCCAAGGTTTTTTGAGGTTCCTTAAAAGTATTCAAAAGACCTTTGATGTCGCAATATTTTTGATCCCATTTTGCAACACCCCAAAAAATTCTAAGGATTTTACAAGAGTTTTTGAGGTTCCTTAAAAGTATTCAAGTGACCTTTGATGATACTCCACAAGGTTTTTTGAGGTTCCTTCCTTAGAACTATTCAAAAGTGATCTTTGATGAGGCAACAGTTTCATTTTACTTTTAAATGGTTCACTATTTTCTAAGCATTCTTCTACTCCCCCAAAAATTCTGAGGACTCCCAAGGTTTTTAGAGGTTCCGTAAAGGCTTTGAATTGATCATTGATGATCTAAATTTTTTCAAAAGACCATTTTACTCTTAAATGGTTCATGCATTTTTAAGAACTTTCAACGCCCCTAACCATTCGGAAGACTTCACAAGGTTCCTTAAAAGTGTTCAGGTGACCTTAAATAACCCAATATTTTTTAAGTCCATTTTTCAACATTCTTCAGCACTGGGACTTTTTGAGGTTCCTTAAAAGTATTCAACTGACCTTTGATGACTATATTTTTTAAGCTCAGTCTGTGAAATGATTTATGATTTTCTAAGACTCATTAACACCACCAAAAATTCTAAGGACACCATAAGGTTTTTTGAGATTCCTCAAAAGTATTCAAAGACTTTTGATGTCGCAATACTTTTGAGCCCATTTTGTCCCCAAATAGTTCACGATTTTTAAGACTCTGCAACACCCCAAAAAATTCTAAGGATTTTACAAGACTTTTTGAGGTTCCTTAAAAGTATTCAAGTGACCTTTGATGATGAGAATTTTTTTAACTATTTTACTATCAAATGGTTCTTGATTTTTTAAGACTCTTTAACACCCCAAATAATTTCTGAGGATCCCAGAGGGTTTTTTGATGTTCCCAAAACCATTCAAGAGATTTTCGTGATTTTTTAAGATTCTTCAAAATCCTAAAAAATTGCAGAGTACTCCGCAAGGTTTTTTGAGGTGCCTACCTTAAAACTATTCAAAAGTGATCTTTGATTAGGCAACTGTTTCATTTTACTTTTAAATGGTTCAATATTTTCTAAGATTGTTCTTCTCCCAAAAATTCTGACGACTCCCAGGTTTTGTGAGGTTCCTTAAAAGTATTCAAAAGACCTTTGATGTCGCAATATTTTTGAGCCCATTTCGTCCCCAAATAATTCAAGATTTTTAAGACTGCAACACCCCAAAAAATTCTAATGATTTTACAAGAGTTTTTGAGGTTCCTTAAAAGTATTCAAGTGACCTTTGATGATGCGAATTTTTTTAACCATTTTACTATCAAATGGTTCTTGATTTTTTAAGACTCTTTAACACCCCAAATAATTTCTGAGGATCCCAGAGGGTTTTTTGATGTTCCCAAAACTATTCAAGAGATTTTCTTCATTTTTTAAGATTCTTCAAAATTCCAAAAAATTGCAGAGTACTCCACAAGGTTTTTTGAGGTTCCTTCCTTAGAACTATTCAAAAGTGATCTTTGATGAGGCAACAGTTTCATTTTACTTTTAAATGGTTCACTATTTTCTAAGCATTCTTCTACTCTCCCAAAAATTCTGAGGACTCCCAAGGTTTTTTGAGGTTCCGTAAAGGCTTTGAATTGATCATTGATGATCTAAATTTTTTCAAAAGACCATTTTACTCTTAAATGGTTCATGCAATTTTAAGAACCTTCAACGCCCCTAACCATTCGGAGGTTTCATAAGGTTCCTTAAAAGTGTTCAGGTGACCTTTAATGATCCAATATTTTTTAAGTCCATTTTTCAACATTCTTCAGCACTGAGACTTTTTGAGGTTCCTTAAAAGTATTCAACCGACCTTTGATGACTATATTTTTTAAGCTCAGTCTGTGAAATGATTTATGATTTTCTAAGACTCATTAACACCACCAAAAATTCTAAGGACACCATAAGGTTTTTTGAGATTCCTCAAAAGTATTCAAAGACTTTTGATGTCGCAATACTTTTGAGCCCATTTTGTCCCCAAATAGTTCACGATTTTTAAGACTCTGCAACACCCCAAAAAATTCTAAGGATTTTACAAGACTTTTTGAGGTTCCTTAAAAGTATTCAAGTGACCTTTGATGATGAGAATTTTTTTAACTATTTTACTATCAAATGGTTCTTGATTTTTTAAGACTCTTTAACACCCCAAATAATTTTTGAGGATCCCAGAGGGTTTTTTGACGTTCCCAAAACTATTAAAGAGATTTTCTTGATTTTTTAAGATTCTTCAAAATTCCAAAAAATTGCAGAGTACTCCACAAGGTTTTTTGAGGTTCCTTCCTTAGAACTATTCAAAAGTGGTCTTTGATGAGGCAACAGTTTCATTTTACTTTTAAATGGTTCACGATTTTCTAAGCATTCTTCTACTCCCCCAAAAATTCTGAGGACTCCCAAGGTTTTTTGAGGTTCCGTAAAGGCTTTGAATTGATCATTGATGATCAAAATTTTTTCAAAAGACCATTTTACTCTTAAATGCTTCTTCTGTTCATGATTTTTCAAGATTCTTCAGCACTGAGGCTTCTACAAGACTTTTTGAAGTTCCTTAAAGTATTCAACTGACCTTTGGTGACAATATTTAAAGTTATTTTACTGTGATTTTCTAAAGTTCATTAACAACACCAAAAATTCTGAGGACTCCACAAGGATTTTTGGTGTCTCCAAAACTATTCAAGAAACCTTCACAGTTTTTTAACAATCCCAAAATATTGCGGAGGGCTCCACAAAAATTTTTGGGGGTTCCTTTCAAGAATCAAGAGACAATTGATGATGCAATGTTCTTTAAGTCCATGTCACTCTTTAATAGTTCATGATTTTCCAAAATTCTTCAACACCCCAAAAAATTTGAGGACCCCACCAAGTTTTGATTTTTTAAAATGTTTCAAAATCTCAAAAAATTGCGGAGGACTCCACAATGTTTTTTTGAGGTTTCTTAAAAGTATTCCAGTGACTTTTTGATGACACAGTATTCTTTAAGGCTTCTTAAATTGTTCATGATCTTTTAAGATTCTCTAAAACCCCAAAAATTTCTGAGGACTCCAAAAAGTTCCTTAAAAGTACTCAAAAGACCTTTAATGACGCATTTTAAGCTTATTTTGTTCTCAAATGGTTCACGATAATTAAGACTCTGCAACACCCCAAAACATTCTGAAGACTTCACAAGATTTTTTGAGTTTCCTTAAAAGTATTCGAAAGACCTTTGATGACGCAATAACTTTTAAACAATTTTACTGTAAACTGATACATAGATGATTTTCCAAGGTTCTTCAACCCCCCCAAAAATTCTGAGAGCCCTACATGGTTTTTTGAGGTTTCTTAAAACTATTCAAGTGACTTTACCCGATTTACAAAACGCCATCTATCTTTAGCGTAACACAACGAAGTTGGGGTAACGCTTATGTGCGAGATCTCGGCCCCTGTTCCACGTAGAGACTTCGGGTTTTCGCTAATTGATAGCTGCTATGGTCTATATTTGCCCGTTGCTGATCATTTACAGTGGGTTTTGAAACATTTTTTAAACATCTCAAGATTGAGGAGGATAACGAGATGCATTGTTTACATATTCGGTCAATTATACTTGGCAAGCAACCGTTTTGCACCAACTGCGCGATCGATGACTAAATCAGTTATTAATTGTTTAAAAATTGAATCCAATCGCAATAATTGATACTTCATTCATTAATTAAAAACGACAGAGTGAGAGCGTTCCGTTTTGTACGTCAATCGATGGCAAATGAAGTCGTAGTCAATTTTACATCGAACCGCTTATTACAAAGCGACGTTATTAATAAAGCATTTTCGAAAATAGTAAATAAGATATTAATACTTCCCGAGTTGATAGATTTGTTGAAGGAAAATCGATAGCGGAATTTGTTCCTCGTTAATAGAATTATTAAACGCCCCATCAACCGAAATTTTCTGACCTCCCAGTCTAACGAACGGTAGCCAGATATCACCAAAAAAGAAAAAGGCAATTAAGATATCAAAACACCGATTTCCACTTAGAACCGAGCCACCGTGTGTTAGATTTCAATTACAGCACGATAGTGTAATGGCGACCTTCTCTAAATTGAGGTTATGTAATGGGTAAAGAGGTGTGTGTGGTCGATTTCGGTCGCGGTCTTCCTAATTGCGTACAGAGTAACGGTCGTCGCGAAGGGGTGGTTTTTAAAGAATAACGTTTGTAATACGCCGTATCAACTTGTAGATCCACGAAATCGCATTATAACAATTCATAGCGTCATACCGCATTGTATCCCCTTACGCTCGGGAAGCTTTTAACAACCCCTGCCCTTTAAGCGCCCCGCGCTCTCCTGGGGGTGAAACGTATCTTTAATCTCGAGATGCGTCCGCGGTGAACAATTTGGAAATATCCGAGAGATCGCCGTTTCAAAGGGAAACCAGACCAGTGGCGTGCATCGTCTAATTAGCGCAAGGACCACCGGGAGTTGTGTACGGTCGAGTGTTAAAACTCGGAATTAGTCACTTTTAAGATTGCCGTCGATAGCTTTCCGAATTTATAGTCGAAAGTAGAGTTCCATGTCTTTTATCTTAATTACACGGATCGAGGTGATCCGCCGCTTCGACAACAATCTCGAACAGAAGCCACCGATGACGGGAGCGAAGGAGACGAAAAAAGGTCTTTATTTATCTAACACTGGTCCCCCATTAACAGTTGTTTGCGAAGTTCAACACACCATCGCATTAATCCGTTCGGTTCCCGTCGACGTGTCCGGAGCCACCGGTTTTTTTTTTAATAAAAAAAATAAGAACGTACAATACTTACAAAGCCGTGCTTGTCGGAGATGTTGTTCGTCAGCTTCAGCTTGTGAAAAGACACGACTTTCTGCATCCACTGCTCCCCCGTCGACGGACTATCGGGGTGGATGTACATCCTCTTCGGCATTTCCGGATCGGCCTTGCCGGCGACCATCCACCGGCTTCAAAGCAAAACAAAAATTAGTCGGGGCGCGCGGGCGCACAAAAAACAACACACATGCACACATGCACTTCCAAAAGTTCTCAGATTAACTCTCAATTACGCATGCTTCGTGCCTTTGAGTCAATACAAATTCGGGCGTCTGTTTCTCAAAAACGGTCCGAGTCAAAGCGTCACCGAAAGAGAGAGAGAGAACCAAAAAAAAACGACGAAAAACAAACACCCGAACGTTAAGAGACAGCACAAGTAATAATTTTGACAGAACAAAAAATTGATCTAACCTGTTGTGGAACTTATATCTGCAATCGTCTGTCGCAACGATGTCCATAAGGAGTATGTATTTGGATTTTTTGTCTAAACCCGAGACGCGGACTTTGAAGGCAGGAAACATGCGCCTGAAAGAAACGTCCACCTTGTAATTGCGTGTAAATGTTATGTTCACCTGTTATGGAATTTGTATCGGTAATCGTCCGCTGCGACTATGTCCAAAAGAAGTATGTATTTCGCTTTAAGGTCCAGGCCAGAGACTCGGAACTTCATTTGGGGAAACATTTGCCTGGAAGATAAATCGTATGCTGTATACAAGTTTCGCGCGCTTTGAGTCTGCAAGAGAATTTCGCAACACCAAAACCGGTTAACAATAAAATAAACGCCGATATTAGGTAGCACAAAAATAGCACAAAATTTGTAGTCAACGGACCTAACTGAAGTATGTCGTAGCACAAAGTTACACAAAGATAGCACAAAATTGGGAATCGGCCGGCTAATTGGGGGTGAAACTAGACGTGTCACGAAGTTGTAGCACAAAATTAGCACAAAGCTTAATGCAACTGATTTTTTAAATGTTTGTATGGCGTCGCGTGGTACATGTACACTGTATAGAGCACGAAAATGTGGTTCGGCTGCTGCAATGGCGGTGGAAGAACAAACCACTCTGTAGGTATAGCAACGCATCTAGCAGTTGTAGCACAAAATTATTTTTAATGATGTCGCCAGCAGAAACTCATCTCAGATTCCACATAAATGGAAGTGATAGAAATTTAGTTTACAAATAGCACAAAATTAGCACGAACTATAAAACGATGCAAGTATTTTCAGTGAAATTGTGAATTGTGATACAAAATATTCATCAGTGCTTCAACTTGAAACACCCACAGACGTGGGAAGCACAAGAATTTGATTTACAGCTAGCACAAAATTACCAGATATTCGAATTACAATTAAGAGATGCTTAGAGCTAGCACAAATTTCTATTGCAACAGAAATTCCTATATTCGTATTACGCACAAAGTTTCATTGTCATAAAATGTGTTCCGGCATGCATGAGCACAAAATTGTCAGTAGGCATACGAAAGTGAAATAAAAATTAACGCCACAAGAAGCAGCAAGAAATTCATTTCAAGTTAGCATAAAAGTAGCACAAAAATTTTTTTCACAACGGAAGTTGAAGTGTTTTGGTAAAGTCACGAACTAAAAGAAAAGGTAGTAACCGAGAAGGAGAGGATTCCTCGTAAGCAGTTTGGCACTCGAGGACTTCTCGGGCCATAACATACACTTTGCCATCAAATCCATTCTACTTATTTCGAGCAACTAAATAAATTATCGCAATCATGGTGTTGTGTTATATAGAACTCATGTTCAAGAAGTTCAACGTGGTTCTACATACCCACCCCCAAAGTAAGGACGAATTCGTAAAAAATCTCGCTGTTAAAGTTGCTTTATGCCGAACTCGCTTTCCGCTCTAGGAAAATCACATTCGGTTCGACTTTCGTGGACCATATCTGCTTCGTGTCGGTATTGATTAAGTCATAGGTTCCCTATTACTAATAGACAGACCATTGAGGAGCTTTAAGGGTTGTAAGTGCCTTTGGAAATCAAATTTTTTCAAAAGCCCCCAGGATCAAAAGCACAGCACAGTTTTCATGTATTGTATTGTGGAGCACATCAGAGAGGACAGGATTTTGGCACAATCAATACGATTACGTAATAGACCATGGGGTTCTGGAGGGTATGTAGTACTCCCCCGCTTCCAAAAAACCACAAACTTGGAGAAAGATGAACAGATCCTTTTCTCCACAAAAGTATGGCATAGAACGGAGTCCCGGGAGGGGGGGGGGGGGGGGGGGGGGGGGGGTATGAAATACTCCCCATCAAAGGAACATTCAATGTTCAATGCTGTTCCAATAACACGTTTAGACCTCAAAGCTTTCATAATCATTTTTGGGAAGGTGGCCAGATCCTTTTTCTAAAAAGGTATCGCACGAAGCGGGAGGATGGGGGGTGGGGTGTCTGGGCGATATCGAACACTCCTCCAGCAGAGGGAGATTCTATGATCGTTTCCACAAAAGAATCCACAAATTTCCTAGCAAAGGAAAACGTGATCCTTTCCATCATAATATATACGGGAGGGGGGGGTTTAATTCTATACACCTTAGACCCCCCCCCCCCCGCCACGCTATCGTACGCAAAACTTTTAGCCTTCAGAGTTTCATAATCATTTTAATTATTTTTGGGAAGATGAGATACTTTTCCCCACAATAGTATCATACAACATGTAGCACCGGGAGGGGGGGGGGGGCTGGGAAATCCATCCTTTCCATTTTAATATTAGGGGTAGCCCATACCCCACCACAGATCCCCGGGTGCAATGCTGTTGTGTTGTGTGTTGCACTAAACGTTGCACCGGGAGGTGTGGGGAGTATTGGGATACCGCTCACCAAAAAAAGATTCAACGTTCGTTTCCAAAAATACCATCATTTCTTAGCAAAAGAAGACATGATCCTTTTGATAATATATACTGGGGGGCCCAGACCCCCAGGTGCTACGCTCTCCTCCATAAAAGGTTTAGCCCCCAAACAGTGTTGCAAAATTCGTAGCACCGCAGGTCTGGGGTTATGGAATACCTCCAAGCAAAGAAAGAGTTAATGATACTTTCCAAAAAATACAACTTTCTTAGCAAAGGAAGATTGATCCTTTTCATCATAATATATATGGAGGAGGGGGAGGGGGTATTCTATACCATCCAGCGCTACGCTGTCACCCCATAAAACGTTTAGCCTTCATGGTTTCCTAATCATTTTAATTATTTTTGGGAAGATGACGAGATCCTTTTCCCCACAATAGTATCACACAAAATGTAGCACCAGGGGGGGGGGGGCAGAGAAAAATTCAATGATCGTTTCCTAGCAAAGGAGGACTTGATCCTTTCCATTCTAATTATTAGGGAGTAGCCCATACTCCACAGATCACCGCGTGCAATGCTGTACCCCACAAAATGTTTAACCCCAGGTATTTTTCTCCAAAAATGTGTTGCACCGGGAGGTCTGGGGGGTATGGAACACCCACCAAAGAAAGACTCAATGTACGTTTCCAAAAAATACCACAAATTTCTTAGCAAAAGAAGACATTATCCTTTCCATAATAATACATACTGGGGGACCCAGACCCCCTGGTGCTTTGCTGTCCTCCACAAAACGTTTAGCCCCCAAAAAGTGTTGCAAAAATTGTAACACCGGGGGTCTGGAGGTATGGAAGAATTAATGATAGTTTCCAAAAAACTTTCTTAGCAAAGGAAAATTGATCCTTTCCACCATATTATATAAAGAAGGGGGGGGGGGGGTTCCATACCCCGTGACTTCCCAGCGCTAAGATGTTCCGCTATCAAACGTTTATCCTCCTTTTTGGGAAGAGGGTCAGGTCCCTTTCTCCAAAAAAGTGTTGCACAAAACGTAGCACCGGGAAGTTTGGAAGTACAGAATACCCCCCACCCCCACTCTCTGGCCCGGCAAAAGAAGATTCAATGGCAGTTTTCAAACTACAAACCACAAAATTCCTCGCAAATGAAGTGATCCTTTCCATTATAATATATACTGGGGGCGGGGGCATTCCATACCTCCCAGACTTACCCCACGGCCCTACGCTGCCCCCTACAAAATGTTAACCCCTTAAGTTTTTCATAATCGTTTTTGGGATTACTGGGTCCTTTTTTTTCCAAAAAAGGGTTGCACAAAACCTTGCACCGCGAGGGGGGGGGGGGGGGTATGGAATAATCCCCGGCAAAGAAAGATTCAATGTTCGTTTCCAAAAAATACCACAAATTTCTTAGTAAAAGAAGACATTATCCTTTCCATCATAATATATACTGGGGACCCGGACCCCCAGGTGCTACGCTGTCCTCCACAAAACGATTAGCCCCCAAGGCATTCGTAATAGTTTTTTGTAAGACCACCAGGTCCTTTTGTCCAAAAAAGTGTAAGCACCGGGGGTTTGGGGGTATGGAATACCTCCAAGCAAAGGAAGATTCATCCTTTTCATCATAATACATAAGGAGAAGGGGGAGGGGGTAGGGTATTCTATACCCCGTGACCAGCCAGCCCATAAAACGTTTAGCCTCCAGGGTTTTTATATTCGCTTTTGGGAAGAGGGTCAGGTCCTTTTCTCCAAACAAGTGTTGCACAAAACGTAGCACCGAGAGGTCTGGAAGTATTCAATGATAGTTTTCAAAAAACCACAAAATTCCTAGCAAAGGAAGTGTTACTTTCCATCATAATATATACTGGGGGCGGGGCATTCCATACCTCCCAGACGTACCCCACGGCGCTACGCTGTCCCCCCACAATACGTTAACCCCTCAAGGCTTTCATAATCGTTTTTGGGATGACTAGATCGTTTTTTTCCCAAAAAAATGTTCCTCAAAACCTAACACCGAGAGAGGGGGATGCGATACCCCCAGCAAAGAAAAATTCATTGATCCCCCCCCAGTGCTGCGCTGTCCCCCACAAAACGTTTAGTCCCCAAGGCTTTCATTAGTTTTTTGAAAGGCTACCAGGTCACTTTCTTCAAAAAATTGTTACAAAAAACGTACAACCCGGGGGTCTGGGGGGTATAGAATACCTCCTAACGACGGAAGATTCAATGATGGTTTTCAAGCAAAAACCACATGATCCTTTCCATCCTAATATTGGGGAGTATCCCATACCCCCAAATTTCCGGGTGCTACTCTGTTCCCCACCGAAAAGTAATTTGATACGCCTTAAACAGTGTGTATCGTTGTTCTTAGGACAAACGTAGCACACAATTTTGAGTAATTTAGTAAAGAGTAGCATAAAATTAGCACGAATTTTAGATATTCCTATGAATTCGCCAGCAAAATACGGTTACATTGTCACAAGAGTGTTTATCCATCCTATGACAACAAAGATTAGCACAAAATTGTGAATTAGCACGCACAATTGGGACAGGACAAAAAATTTATTTGAAGCTAGCACAAAATTAGCACAAATCTTTATAGCAAGGTAAATGCAAGTCTTACTAACAACTAGGAGCAATTAAATTTGTAGTGCCATATAAAATATTATGTGATGCTGTCAGGGTAAACTTAGATCAAAATTGTGAGTTAGCACATGGAACTGAAAAACAATAGACAGCGTTCCTATCAAGGTTAGGAGCACAAAAAATTCATTTAGAGAAAGCATAAAATTAGCACAAATAATTAGTCAAATGTTCATTACTCTTCAAGTCCGTTCATATTATTCGTTTAAAGAAATTTCAAGAAATTAAAAATTAAAAAAATTTCAAAAATTCACATTTGACACTTTTTCTGACATTCCGAGCACATAAACCACAAAGCAAAATGTCGAAAATGAACAGCAGACATTTGGAGAGTCCTTTGAAAATTGCACGAACCGGATTTTAGTCGAAAAGCGAAATTATTCAAGAAATCCACAATATTAGAGTGATATCTTCGAAAAGGGCCACTGGATGTGTTTACGAAACAGTAGAAGACCTCGAAAGTACGCTGCTCGACGAAGTTCATTGACAATAGTAGCTTATTTGCAAGTTGGTGCATAGTTTAAAAAAACACATTTTCTCCCATGGCGCAATTCTATAATTTTGAATAATGATATGCAGTGTTGTTCCAGAGTAGGCAAGGTTGCATTTAAAGTTGAGGAGCTTCTTACGTTTCTGCATTTGTTTTAGTATAGTAACTTGTAGACAGAGAAATTGAATCAAAACAGGAACTTCTTAAAAAATATGTATTAGGGGAGCAGGTCCTTGCACTTCTGTGGTATAATGAGCTTGTGCAATAAAAACTTTTATGAGGAGCACGAGAGTAGTTCTGTGATCATGATAAGATCAATTTGTATCAGGAGTACATTATATTGGAATGTATCAGGACAACAGAAGCTTACAGAACTTTTGATTGAGAATCTTGTAACAAGAGGACCTAATTGGGGTGATGGTGCCTCTTAATAAATTTCACAGCTTTTGATTTTTCTGTGGTCCTGATACAATTATGAATGGATATTATACTACAAGAACGAAAGCGCGTGTAATTCTGAGAAAGTTTTCAAAAAATAAGTGAAGGACTTGGTTGTGAGATCGTGGTTCCAAATGAAAAAGAGTACAATTTGAAAAAAACTGTATAAGGAGACCAGAAGCTTGCATTTAGGCGGTTCTCAAGAGAGACATGGTATCCTAATAGCTTTTATGGAGCTATGTTTGCATCAGGAGTACAGCCGATTGCACAACCGTGCCTTGGCACAACAGAAGGTCATCCTAATAAATTGTGCAGTGCGCGAGAGAATTAGGAGCACAGAAAATTTGCCTTCATTTCTTTGGCCTTGGATAATTTTATAAAGCGCTGCAAAACTACCTGAAATACATTTGTAGAAGCACACAATACAGGACAGGTGCATGAAGGAGAAATCTAGATCGTTGAATATCAGGATACCAGCATTGACAATTCATTTCTAGCGCTCCATGGCTTACTGGTTGCTCTTTGGCAGCTTTAAAAGTATCCCAAGCCTGCTCAAAATTGTATTAGAGTAGCAGAAGATTGTGGAGGTGTGTGGTAGAGAATTAGGAAAACAGAAAAACATGTTTCTGTGACTGATACACTTAGACACGACAAAAATGGTCTTAGGATGTGCATGATTGAAAATTCTGAAACCTAGATGCTAAAGGATTACAGATAATTGCATAAAATGCTTCGAAGTACTCGTCTAGTAAGCAAACCTATCAGGGATGCGGAACAGTGAGGAGGGAGAACCAGGAGCACATATTTTATTTTCTAGGACTGTTTGCCTTATGATCTTAAAGTAACAGAATAGTGTGGTGGTAAATTCAGGAGCGCTAAGGATCAGGGAACACAGGAAAAATCAGGAGCACAGAAAAATTCGTTTCTAATACTGTCGCTAGTACCTAATTGCAAAAGCTCGTAATCTGTATTACATTTAACTACTAAACGAATGGTATTAGGTTAGGATAACAATGAAACAATTTTTTACCACTTTTCCACAGGTGTTTAGTTTCTTTCTGGTAGATTTAAACATAGCCCAAACGACTTATTTGACTACTACGAATCGCTATTAGGGGAGTGGAAGAGTGAGAAGGTGCGTAAAAAAAATCAGGAGCACAGAAACCATCCAATGCAACCTGCAATTGATCTGTCGACTAATCAAAAGGTATTTGGGGAGCAGAATAGTGCGGAGGTGGAAAGGAAAAATTCTACAGGGGAGAAAATTTGTTGCTTTCTGGTAACTTTAAAAATGTTCCGTCTCAGAACTGGAGATAGAGCAAAGAAATACCGAATAAGCATAGGTTTCTAGTTTGATTGAAGCACGAGAAGCAACCGAGTGCGGTAAGGTTCGAGTGCCGAGTGAATGGACCAATTAGGTCGCCGATCAAACAATGTCATCGTGAACTTAGAATTGTTCCGGCGATCTCAATTAGAAGAAACTCAAGCTGCGATCCAGATTGAACGAGACTAGTTTTTCTGCGTGCACATCTGTAGGTACGGGCTATACGTTTACTGTTAAACAAGATCGCCGGCGCGTTTATTAGAGCAATTAAGTGACACCTGGCCGGCAGGACGGTAGAATTTAGAGAATGCGAGCGTTTGTGAACTGGGACAAAAAGTGCAACACACGCGGGTTTTAATCGGCAAAAGGTTTAAAATTCGAGAGAGCTTAATGCAGCGAGGAAAAAAGGTGTCCGGGCGCCAGATAGGTATAATTGACTTAATGCGGGATTCGGGCGGATCCGCCCCCCTGCTGTTCGGCGACTGACGGGCGCCACTGGCAAATACACACTAAACAAACACCAACTATAATAGGCCCTACCTGCAGTTATATGCTAGTTATACATTTTAGCACGCTGAGCCTCCCAAATGATTTATTGTTTTAAAGCACTTAAGGCCGCTCTTGATCTTTACTTTATTACTCGACTCGGGCTGAGGGATCGGCGGTTTTTTCGAAAAATTTGCACCTGTAGCCGCGGGCAGCTGCCCTATTGGCGATTTTACACAAAAAAAATTAATCGCGCGAAGAAATAACTTCTTTAAAAAACCATCAATAACGTTTCCTAGTTAGTCGTAGACACAATGTTGAAATGTTTTACCTGCCTTTATTGTAAAATTAACCACCGTAATTTAATGCATAGTTACTGGCGCTGTCAGACGGTGATTTATTGAGTACCGGGGTCTCTTCAGGTATTCACCCATCGCTACCATCGGAATACAAACTTATCAATTAAAAGATTGAGCCATATTTCTACCGCATGTGAATTTTTGGAATAGCCACACTAACAGCCCTTTTGCGTTAATTTTTTGGGGTTCTTTTTTTGAAAGCACGGAAAACTGAAGAAATTTGAAGATTGTAACAATTAGAAGAAACTGAACAATGGAATTGGTCTAAAAAAAATTGAAGAATAATGTGAATATGAAGAATTTCAAGAATCGCAAGAATAGGACAAGGGAGAACTGAAGAATCCAATGCATCTTATGAATGTTACTTGTCTTTAGAATTTAAAGAATTAAAGAAATGTCAAAGAAGAATTCAACATATTTGAAGAATAGTTTAAAAAACGAAAAATATTTGAAGAAACGAAAGATTCCCAAGAATTTCATGTATTAAAAAAATTGGAAAAATTCGAACAGAGGAACCTAAAAAAGGCTCTGATTAAATCAAAAAATACGAAGAACGGCAAGAATCGGCAGAATTCGAAAACTGAAGATTTAAAGATCTAGATCTAGATGAGTGTCAATAACATCAAAAACTAATAATGAATTTGAGGAATTTGAAGAAGCCGAAACATCCAAGGAAATGCATTTGAGAATTTGAAGAAATAGAAGAATTAATAAGAATCTAAAAATCGTACGAAACTGAAACACTTTGAGAGAGTGAGTACCCCCAGAACCCCCGGTTCTATATTTTCAACCAAAATGGGCAGTGTTTTTTACTAGTCACTGTATACATTTTTTGGGGAAAGGACCTCTGAACGCAGGAAAGGATTGTCTGTTTTTTAGAGTGTAACCTTGCGTTGAAGGTTTGAAGGTAGGTCAGGGGGGCCTGTAATAACACTTCCATCAGACTCCCCAGTAAAGAGAAATTCATGATCCTCCTTTTCTACAATCCTGATCATGACGAAATCCCTTAAATTCCCATAAACTGGGGAATAATAGAAGAATGGGGAAGAGCTGGGCGGTAAAAGACGATGAGAACATGGAAAACGGGGAGAGAGCGGAAGAGAAAGGTAGGGGAAAAGGGAGTATGTGGAGAACGGATTAAAGAGGAGGAACGGAAGGAAAAAACGTTGAGGATTGGGACGATAACGAAGTGAACGGTGAAAAGGAAGAAAAGGCAGGAGATGCTATACCCGAATTTACGCCATTACGCATGAGACGCAATGGTAGAAGAAGGTAAGAGAAGCGAGTGGCGAAACAGAAGTCAAGAAATACGATTAAGAACAGAAGAAAAAGTAATCCCATGAATTTAAAGGTAACAAATCGAGAAGGTAAGGAGACAAAGAGAGGAATACGGTACAGAAAAGTAAAAACCGAGGTAAAAACAAAAAGAAGATGATAAAGGAAAGCGCTATGAAAAAAGAGAAGAGGAAAAGGAAATGAAGACAAGAGGTTAAAGGTTGTGAATCAGGAAAACAGGAAGAGGAAACAATAAGGTAAGGAGAGGCGAGATGTCGAAAAAAGGATTTTACGAAGAAGATAATGCGGAGAAAAGAAAAAAAAAAGAAAACTGAAGGGGAATGGATCGAAAGCGATTCAAGTCAATGGAGAAGGGGAAACTAGGAGACGTAACCAGTAAATGGTGGATGAAAAAAACTATGAAGGCTACTATAAGGAACGAGAAGGGTAAGGAGAAAGAAAATGGTCAAAAAGTAAAAAAAAAAGGTGCAAGGTGATTCGAAAGAGAAAAACGAAGATGAAGGAAAGGGTAGAGGAATAAAGGAAGGGGAAGAGAGAGATGTGGCGAGGAGTGGGGGGGGGGGGATTCAATACCCCCAACACCCTCAGGGTCTGTACAATTTCCGGGAAAAGATCCTTGGAACGCATGGAATACCTGCCAATAAAGGATTGTCTGTTTTTTTAAACTGTAATGTGAGCCCTTCGGTAGTTTTCAGGTAGGTGGCAGGTCCGAGGGGGCCTGGGGCCCCCAGTCAAACATAATACTCCCCCTCCCTCCCAGTAAAGATACGTTTGATCTCTCTCTTCCTATAATCATGATCATTATCAAATCATTTGTATGTACATACAAATGAAATATTTGTAAACTGGCGAGGTGGGGGGGGGGGGATTCAATACCCCCAACACCCTCAGGGTCTGTACAATTTCCGGGAAAAGATCCTTGGAACGCATGGAATACCTGCCAATAAAGGATTGTCTGTTTTTTTAAACTGTAATGTGAGCCCTTCGGTAGTTTTCAGGTAGGTGGCAGGTCCGAGGGGGTCTAGGGCCCCCCAGTCAAACATACTACTCTCCCCCCCTCCCCCAGTAAAGATACGTTTGATTTCTCTCTTTCTACAATCATGATCATTATGAAATCATTTGTATATCCAATCATTTGTATGTCCATACAAATGAAATATTTGTAAACTGGGCGGAGGGGGGGATGCAATACCCCCAAAACCCTCAGGATCTATACAATGTCCGAGAAAAGACACATGGAACGCATGGAATACCTGCCAAGGGAAGATTGTCTGTTTTTTTAAACTGTAATGCGAACTCTTGGGTTGTTTTAAGGTAAGTGGCAGTTCCGAGGGGGTCTGGGTCCCCCCAGTCAAACATAATACCCCCCCACCCCCGTAAAGGAACATTTGATCTCTCTCTTTCTACAATCATGATCATTATGAAATCATTTGTATGTCCATACAAATGAAATATTTGTAAACTGTGTGGAGGGGGGATGCAATACACCCAAAACCCTCAGCATCTATCAATGTCTGGGAAAAGACCCTTGGAACGCATGGAATACCTGCCAAGAAAGGATTGTCTGTTTTTTTAAACTGTAATGTGAGCCCTTCGGTAGTTTTCAGGTAGGTGGCAGGTCCGAGGGGGTCTAGGGCCCCCCAGTCAAACATACTACTCTCCCCCCCTCCCCCAGTAAAGATACGTTTGATTTCTCTCTTTCTACAATCATGATCATTATGAAATCATTTGTATATCCAATCATTTGTATGTCCATACAAATGAAATATTTGTAAACTGGGGGGAGCGGGGGTGCAATACCCTCAAAACCCTCAGGATCTATACAATGTCCGAGGAAAGACACATGGAACGCATGGAATACCTGCCAAGGGAAGACTGTCTGTTTTTTTTAAACTGTAGTGCGAACTCTTGGGTTGTTTTAAGGTAGGTGGCAGGTCCGAGGGGGTCTGGAGCCCCCCAGTCAAACATACTACTCCCCCCCCCCCCCCCCCCAGTAAAGATACGTTTGATCTCTCTCTTTCTACAATCATGATCATTATGAAATCATTTGTATATCCAATCATTTGTATGTCCATACAAATGAAATATTTGTAAACTGGGCGGAGGGGGGGATGCAATACCCCCAAAACCCTCAGGATCTATACAATGTCCGAGAAAAGACACATGGAACCCATGGAATACCTGCCAAGGGAAGATTGTCTGTTTTTTTTTAAACTGTAATGCGAACTCTTGGGTTGTTTTAAGGTAAGTGGCAGTTCCGAGGGGGTCTGGGTCCCCCCAGTCAAACATAATACCCCCCCACCCCCGTAAAGGAACATTTGATCTCTCTCTTTCTACAATCATGATCATTATGAAATCATTTGTATGTCCATACAAATGAAATATTTGTAAACTGTGTGGAGGGGGGATGCAATACACCCAAAACCCTCAGCATCTATCAATGTCTGGGAAAAGACCCTTGGAACGCATGGAATACCTGCCAAGAAAGGATTGTCTGTTTTTTTAAACTGTAATGTGAGCCCTTCGGTAGTTTTCAGGTAGGTGGCAGGTCCGAGGGGGTCTAGGGCCCCCCAGTCAAACATACTACTCTCCCCCCCTCCCCCAGTAAAGATACGTTTGATTTCTCTCTTTCTACAATCATGATCATTATGAAATCATTTGTATATCCAATCATTTGTATGTCCATACAAATGAAATATTTGTAAACTGGGGGGAGCGGGGGTGCAATACCCTCAAAACCCTCAGGATCTATACAATGTCCGAGGAAAGACACATGGAACGCATGGAATACCTGCCAAGGGAAGACTGTCTGTTTTTTTTAAACTGTAGTGCGAACTCTTGGGTTGTTTTAAGGTAGGTGGCAGGTCCGAGGGGGTCTGGAGCCCCCCAGTCAAACATACTACTCCCCCCCCCCCCCCAGTAAAGATACGTTTGATCTCTCTTTCTACAATCATGATCATTATGAAATCATTTGTATATCCAATCATTTGTATGTCCATACAAATGAAATATTTGTAAACTGGGGGGAGGGGGGGATGCAATACCCCCAAAACCCTCAGGATCTATACAATGTCCGAGAAAAGACACATGGAACGCATGGAATACCTGCCAAGGGAAGATTGTCTGTTTTTTTAAACTGTAGTGCGAACTCTTGGGTTATTTTAAGGTGGGTGACAGGTCCGAGGGGATCTGGGGCCCCCCAGTTAAACATAATACCCCACCCCCCACCCCCGTAAAGGAACATTTTGATCTCTCTCTTTCTACAATCATGATCATTATGAAATCATTTGTATGTCCATACAAATGAAATATTTGTAAACTTGGGAGGGGGGGTGAACATAACACCCCCCCCCCCTACCCCGTAAAGGAA
Organism: Photinus pyralis; assembly: GCF_008802855.1. Classification (NCBI taxonomy): domain Eukaryota; kingdom Metazoa; phylum Arthropoda; class Insecta; order Coleoptera; family Lampyridae; genus Photinus; species Photinus pyralis. The sequence goes on from NW_022170250.1 coordinate 9,314,603, forward strand.
CATTTGATCTCTCTCTTTCTACAATCATGATCATTATGAAATCATTTGTATGTCCATACAAATGAAATATTTGTACACTGGGGGGGGGGGGGGGTAATACACAAAACCCTCAGAATCTATAAGATGTCCGGGAAAAGACACATGGAACACATGGAATACCTTCCAAGGGAGGATTGTCTGTTTTTTTGAACTGTAGTGCGAGCTCTTGGGTTGTTTTAAGGTAGTATAACTTCTTTTGATTGAGAAGTCCGATCGAAAAAGTAGGAATTGTTTTGGATTCTACGCACCAAAATTAATAAGAAAAGGTGTTTTCCCGAGAAATTTTGCTGCAGTCGATTTTTGGAAAAAAGGAAGGTTATAACACTGCCTTTTTTTTGCCCCGAAAAAAAATTGTCTCAGATCGACCCGGAAAAAAATTTTTCCTATAGAACGTGGCCTGTAGAATCCATAATTTCACACAGTTCCAAGATTGGGCTACTAGTTCAAAAGCTACAGCCCTTTGAAATTTCTTTCGAAATTGGTTTCTAGTCTATAACTTTTGATTGAGAAGCCTATAAGGGTAGGTGGCAGGTCGGAGGGGATCTGGGGCCCCCCAGTCCAACATAATCCCCCCCCCCCCCGTAAAGGAACATTTGATCTCTCTCTTTCTACAATCATGATCATTATGAAATCATTTGTATATCCAATCGTTTGTATGGGGGGGGGGGGGGGGTGAGTATTCCATGTCCCCCAAACCCCCCGATTTTCGGGAAGGACCTTTGAACACATGGAATGCTTGTCAATAGAGAATCGCACATTGATCCTTAGAATTTAAAGGGTTGTAGTAATTCCAAAAAATGGAAGAAAGCTTTTTTTAAATTGTTTAAAAACAATTTAAAGAATGTCAAAATATGAAAAATGTTATGTATCTCAGAAATTTGCAAAATCTAATTAATTCTACTGATAATAACAATTTGATTATTGCTATTATTGTAAGGTTTTGCAAGATTGCATGAAGAAAACCGGAAATAAGAAAAAAATTAAGAATGAAAAGGTTAGATGTAAAAAATCCAAGGAATCCATGAAGAAGAATTCGGTCGGTTAATTCGAAGAATCTTTTGGTGAATTGAAAAATTTGAAAAAATTGAAGAATTCTAGAAGTTTAAAATAATTCTAAAAATGGAAACAAACCGAAAAAACAGAATAATGCAAAAATCTCAAAAGTTTCAAAAATCAAAAAAACTAGCAGAAAATGAAGAATCCGAAGAATCAGAACGTGGAGAATTTGAAAAATCGAAAATACTTGAATAAATCTGATAAATATAAATCCAAAGAATCTAAAAAAAATGGACGGATGCGTAGGAGGGTTACAGAAGCTTAAATGAAGAAACAGAAAATTACAAATCTGAAGAATGGAAGAGATATCAGGATTCTAGGAATTTGAATAATTTTTTGCAAAGTTTCTTGGTTCAGAGCATATTTTGAAGTATGAAGTAGTAGCAGTAACTGTCATCTATATTATAGCGTATTTTTGACTATATGCAACGAAAAGGAAAAAGGTTATTGTATTGAGGAGGAATGATTTTTCGTGCTCGTCAAGAATTGTTCAAAAAACCTCTCGCGATCAGTGGAATAATCACTTAATCAAAACATCTAAGCTCAATTAATCGATGATCAATTATTCAGAACCGCAAAAATCTATTGGAAAAGATCTGGAGCAAAAATTGGAACGGGTGAAGGGCAGTTTTTAATCGCATGATAACGCTGCACTTCTTTAATTGACGGTTGAGGATCACCAGACCATGACCAAAATTATTCACATCTTAATTGGAACAAATTGTATTAATGTGATTTGATAAGAGGACTCTCTTTAATCGTGATTTAGAAGCCTGCGAGTGTAATAAATAACATTTTTGAGCGAGTAAGCGTTTCTTCAGAAACTTATGTAAGTTAACATTTTGCCCCCTAAACTGATAATAAAGATCAAAGCGGATCAATTCCATCACAACGAGCTCATTTTTTTTCCGTTATCGTCCGAGTAATTTATAATTAGTTTAACACAAGGAGTGCAAAACAAAGTCCTGCCTGTAATTGACATTGTAACGTTTGTGTGATACTTACGATAAGACCTCCCCAGTTCCTCTGGCAACACTTTAACGACATCTGACCCCCGCCTAACCCTAGGACCTTCGGACATGTTCCCTTATCATTAAAACATTAATAATGTAACTGTTTGTGTGATATCATTTTTATGACACATAAAAATCTGTCTTCTTAATATATCGCCTCAGATAATTTTCAAATGTTCTTCGGTGTTAAGAGTTTATCAATACCAAAGGAAATCGTTTGTCATTGCGGCTATCAGCGACAGAAACGTTGTACTTTCCTCAATAATTAAAATTTATTGTTTTTCTCGAAAAACAATCTTCTCTCAGTCTGAGAATGGAATGCGTTTTCGCTCAGAGCAACGTTTTATAATAATAGCGGGTCTGATTGCTAGGTGGTTTTCTCACCTAGCGAACCTATGATTAAGTCTTCATTCCACAGACCTTAGCAATTACTAACCTACACAAAATAAACAAGAGCATCATCGGACTGGCCTCCTCCTGTGCCCACACGCACACACTTCTTATACAAACATAATTATTTTCGTCCTTGTCTTTTTTTCGTCTTTTAAATTAGGTGCGTTGGAGCTTAGCTATGGTAATTATCGATAATTTAAGCTTAGGTACACTTCTCTACTATAAATTAATGTAAATTTGTGACGTTTGGTGGACGTGTGGTGCGATTGGGATCAATTTGGAACACTGTTGCCCAAGAACCATTTGGCATTAACAGCTGACATTTAACTATTACAAAATTTAAGTGTGATTGCTTCAGATTCATTAATTGAAAAGGATCCCCATCACTAAACTCACTTTGAAGGCACAGAGGACGCTGGAAAGCAAAAAATGGCATCTGTGGACTAAATCTGTACGTTTTATGGCCTTTGGGAGACAATATGTGCTGCATTTAAATTCTCTTCAATCCAAAAAGGATTTTGGGCACGAAACTTGCAACGTAGAACCCTGGAGGGAGATCTACATATTTGAATTTTAACTAAAGCTCGAAACCTTCACAAGGGACATCTCTAGTACGTTTCATGGCCGTTAGAATAGTGCTTCGATGCAATTAGAGACTTGCAATTACTTTAGAATTCGGAGAAACATTTCTAGTTTATCTAAAGATTGAAATGAATCCCAGATTCAAAATGTTGAGTACCTCTGTGTACTGAATTTGTACGTTGATTGGACGTAAGCGTTATAGGATACCTTAACTTTCTTCAATCTAAAAAACAAGGAACTAAAGATTCTAGATACGCAATTGAGATCGAGAATATGACGCATATACAGAGTGACTCTGGAATCTGGAACACTAATACGTCCCTCAGGAATCCCAAACATCTCACGTATAACAAAAATCTCAAGAGTTCAAAAACCTCAAGAAATTCAAGAACCTCAAGGACCTACAGAATGTCGAGTATCCCCCAACCCAACTCCGAGGATCCCTAAGGGTTTTGAGAATCTTTAAAATCTCAAAAGATCTTAAAATTTAAATTTTTTTATGGATGTCAAAGATTTCAAGAACCGCAAGAATCTCAAGTATCATAAGAATTTAAAAAAACTCAGAGATTCCAAATCTAAAAAAAATCTTTAAGTATTTAATAAATACCGAGATTCCAATTTTCAAGAATTTCGAGAACCTCAAGAAATTCAAGAGTCACAAGGATCTTTAGAATTTCCATAACCCCAAAGATCGCAAAAACCTCGAGAACATTAAGGATTCTGAGAAATGTTAAGACATCAAAGATATCACATGTTTTAACAACAAACATTTTAAGATTCTCAAAAATCCCAAGCATCTCAAAAATCTGAAGAATGTCAAGTATTTCAAGCACCTTAACAATCTCAAAAATCCTAACAATTTCAAGAATTTAACGAATGTCTAAGAATTTAATACGTAAATGGCAAGATCCTAAAAAATCCCAAGAATTTCAAGAAAAATTCAAGGATCGCAAGGATCTTTAAAATTTTCAGCATCCCAAAAGTCCCGAGAACTTTAAGAATTTTTAAGATTGCAACATTTTTATTTATTTTGGGAATTTTATAAATAACAAAGTATCTCAAGCGTTACAAAAATGAAAAATCTCATGAATCTCAAATATATAAGCATTATAAGATTCTCGAAAATCATTTAAAAGTCCCAAGAAAGTCTCAAGGATCTTTAGAATGTCCAGTATCCCAAAAATCACAACATCTGAAGAACCTTGAGGTTTTTAAGGAACTTGAAAATCTCAAAGATTTTAAAATGTTAATAATTCCCAAGAATCCCAAGAATTTCAAGAAGAATTCAAGGATTTCAAGGATCTTTAAAATTTTCAGCATCCCAAAAGTCCCGAGAACTTTATTTTATAAATAACAAGGCATTCCAAGCGTCACAAAAATCAAAAATCTCATGAATCTCAAAAATCTAAGCATTGTAAGATTCTCAAAAATCATTCAAAAGTCCCAAAAAAGTCTCAAGGATCTTTAGAATGTCCAGTGTCCCAAAAATCACATCTGCAGAAGAATCTTGGGGTTTTTAAGGAACTTGAAAATCTCAAAGATTTTAAAACGTTAATAATTTTATGGATCATAAAGATCTCAAGGATCACAAGAATCTCAAGAATCCCTAGCACCATAAACATGTTAAGAATCTCCAGTATCTCAAAGATCCTCAACATTTCAAAAACCTAAAAAAACTTTAACAAATGCCAAGATTCTCAACAATCCCAATTTCAAGAAATTCAAGAATATCAAGGATACTTAGAATTTTTATATTCTCAAAAATCCCCAAGCATCCCAAGCATCACAGAAATCTTAAGAATATCAAATATCTCGAGCACTTTTAGATTCGAAAAAATTCTAAATATTTTCAGAACCTCAAAAAATATTAAGAATTTAATAGGTAAATATCAAAAAACTCAAAAATTCAAAAACCCCAAGAAATTCAATATTCTTAAGGATCCTTAGAATGTCCAGTATCCTAAAAATCCCCAAATTTGAACAACCCTGAGAATTATAAGAATATAAGATCTTAAAATTTTATGAATCTCAAAGATCTCAAAAACTTTAAGTACCTATATTTGGAATTTTAAACAACATAAAGATCTTAAGAAGCTGAAGAACCTCACATATCTCCAGTGCTTTAAGAATCTCAGGGGATTTTAAGAATCTAAAAATCTTAACAGAACATTTTCAAGAATTTCAAAAACCTGAAGAAATTCAAGATTTTCAAGGATCTTTAGAATTTTCAGAATCACAAAAATGTCCAAAAGTCACAAGAACTGTAAGGATTTTGATAATCTTTAAGAATTGTTGGAATTTTATGAATCTCAAAGATCTCAAGAACTTCAAGGATATCGAGAATCCCAAGTAACAACAATCTTAAGAATTCCCAATATTTCAAGCACTTTAAGGATCCTAAACAATTTTAAGAGTTTAAAATTCTCCAGTCTCAAGAATTGCAAAAATCCAAAAAATCACAAGCATTTCCAGAACGTTAAGGATTTCAAGATTCTTTAAAATCTATAAGATCGCAAAAAACATTAAAAATTTTATGAATTTCAAAGATCCCAAAAACATCAAAAATCTCAGGAATCCCAAGCATCTCAAAAGTCCCAAATATTTCAAGAACCTTAAGAATCTCAAAGATTCTAAGATTTAAAAAATATAAAAGAATCTAATAACTAGCAAGATTCAAATAAATCTCAAAAATTTGCAGAATCCTAAGAAATTCAAGAATCATCTCAAAAATTTTAATAATTTTGTGAATATCGCAGATCTCAAGAATCTCATGACAGTTCAAAGAGGAAGATATAGAATTGGAAACTATTCCTAGAAGCATCTCAACAGAATTTCAAAAAAATACCACAAGCTGCAAAGGACTCTCAAGGAAATCTTGAAGAATGTTCATAGAAAAAATCTAGAGGAAATGGAAAATTTAATAAGTTTGAACAGTTTTGATGGTCAAAGAGTCTGAATAATCATGAAGAATTTGAAGGATCCGAGGAATCTGAAAAAAGAGAACATTTTGAAAGGAATTTCGATGTAGATTTAAGAGACTGAAGGTGTATATCTGAAGGAATCTCACAAATATTAATAATTCCAAGGATTTCAGCTTCAAGAATCTTAAGAATCTCAAAAATCTTCAGAATCTCAATAATCCCAATAATCACATTAATTTCAAAATCGCAAACAATAGTCCGCAAAAATGTTTGTAATTTAGCAACTCACCTCTCGGGAATCTTAAGACTCAAAGATCCTAAAGTCTTGAAACATTTCAAAAATCCCATGAATATCAAGAATATATCAATAGAATGTGAACCAAAATTTCTAAACTTTAAGAATCTCACAAATCTCAAAAATCTCCAGAACTTCAAGAATCTCAGCAATATCTCTCTTTAAAAGTCCCAAGAATCCTGAGTTTCTAAAATCTTTAAAAAATTTGAAAGTCTAATGAATACTAGAAATCCCTTGAGTTTCAAAAATATCCAGAATTTCAAGGTTTCGAGTATCTCAAAACCCTCAAGAATCTCAAAAGTCTCAAGAATCTCAATAATCTTCAAAATCTCAATAATCTCAAAAATATTCTAAATTATAAAAACTTAGAATTTTATGTGCCAAGAATCCCCACTCTCCAGTCTAAAAGTCTCAAGAATCCGAACAATTTCTAAAATCTTAACAAATTTCAAAAATATAATGAACACAAAAATACCATGAATACCAAGAATATACAAAAAAAAACTTCAAAAGAATCTCACGAATTTCAAAAATCTACAGAAAAGCCTCAGGAACCGCAATAAATGCCAACACTCTCAAAAATCTCAAAGATTTAAAAAAAACTCAAGGAATCCAATAATCTCAGTTCTTTATAATCTTCAGAATTCCAAAAAATGACAAGAATTTCAAGACCCTTGAGAATTTTAAGAATCTTAGATCTCAAAAATGTTAACTGATGTCCAAGTTCTCAAGGGGTGCATTTTTATGACTTGAGGGATTCAGACGTCCACCCCGTTCCATGAATATTGCCGTTTAAGATTCAAAGGTAATGTAAATGGTTTTAATGCAAGTCTTAAGCCATAAATTTCACCTGTTTGAGGTCAATTTCTTAAAATGAATTGGTGTATCCAATTAGTTTTAACTTCTGGACGTGTTTAGTACAATTTTGGGTCCACTAGAGAAGATTAATGATTGGCGTCTAGTCTATTAACTAAAGCTACAGAACCAAGTTATTTTTCTTTGTCCTACACACCCTACAAACTTTCAACTCTATCCTAACGAAGGTCGAAAACCCAAGCATCCCAACCATCTCAACTATTACAAGAAACTTAAGAATCTCAAGAAGTCTCAAGCATTTCAAGAATCTCAAAGATCCTAAAGATTTCAAGAATTAAGAAATTTTAAGAATTTAATAAATGCCAAGGTTCTCAAAGATCTCAAGAAATTCAAGGACTTCACATTCAAGAATCTAACGTATCTTTAGAATCTCCAGAATTGAAAAATTCATAATAATCTCAAGAATTTCAAGAATTCAAAAATCTGAAGAATCTCAACATTCTAAAAATTTAAAGAATCAAAAAAATCTTAATAAGTTAGTAGGATCTGAAGAGTTTCAAATATTCTAGGGATTTCTAGAAGAATTCCCAAAATCTAAAAATTTAGAATTTTAGTATAGTGATGGATGAAGTGTAGTAGCAGTGCGGTTTCCTGAAAAACTTGAGGCGAACTGCAAAAAAGTTCAACAAGGTTTCAAGGGAACCTTAAGGGGTAGTTCTAAAGTTTCAAGGCAATTCTGCAAGGAAGATCTGAACGAAGTTTTCTTCAAAGAAATTTCAAAAGGGTTTCAAGGTAGCTTAAGAAACTTGGTATAAGTAAGATACTAAAAAGGCTGAAGGCGAGGTTTAGAGGTTGTCAAAAATAACAAAGTTCCCAAAATTTTGATGTATGAAGAAACTGCAAAATGAATTTTCTGGGGGAAAAAAAATTAAACTAAAGGATTTTTTTGTAATTTTATCGTATTTATTTATTTATTTAATAACCTATTTATATAACGATGAAGAAAAAGGACAGAAAAAAAAAAATCAGCCATAATATGATTAATAATAATCCTAGGGATAGTGGTATTTAAATATCGTTTCACTCAAATCAGCACAAGGCAGAGATTTTTCAGTGGTGTAATTTTCGCGACGAAGATCGACACTTGCGGTTGCAAAAACCTTCGGGCGAAGAAAAAAAAAAACGCGAAAATTTCATCAAAAATGTGATAATTTAGGAACATTAAGGACAATTTATTCCGTGTAAATACGGCCAGCTGTGCGCGACTAACATCGCAAAAAAACAAAGTTCACCAATATTACGATATGAGCCCATTTCGTGTTGATTTACGACTTCCCCATAGAGAATGTCTAGCGATAATTACATATTATTGACTGATGCGATGGGGGTACCACCTGCCAAAAGACCACACATAATCTGTATATTACGAAAAAAAATTTTTCTCTGTTTACCTTTAACCAAAAATGAATTTGAGATATAAAAACGGTTCTTAATAATACGTTTGTTTTAAGGGGGCACTACGTGGCGTAGACCAGAGCAGTTCGCTCCTTTGTTTTTGGTTAACGGCTCGTTAAAGTGCGTTAATACGTGTCTGGTCCACTTCACCTTATAGCATGTGTCAATAAGGTATAATTTAGTATTTATCATATTTTCTGTGAGGTAGGTAGAGTCGGCCAGCGCGAGTTCTTGCGGACCCCTCGTCGACCCCATCGCCATCGCGCGCTTGGCCAACCTCCCCGGGTCATTATTATGATATTCTCGTTAGTTAACAACGTCGTTATGCGCTCAGGCCTTAATAAAATAAGGTAAGATCGCGTACACGTCTCACGTTTCGGTTAAGGCCCAATAGGCCCACCTTCGCGATATACCATTGTAATTAAACCTATAATTTCTCGAATCTTACGTACGTTCCCGAAATCAAGTCATCTACCTTCGATTTGTAGATTTATCTTGATATTAATAACGTGTTTCAATTTTGTAATTACGTATTGTTGGTTTAAGGTCCTCCATCGCATTATTTATTGCCGTCGCCGGGCGGTGTACGGAGCGACGGACGCGTTTTCGAAATTTGCCCGTCATTATTTTCGTATTTGCACACGTGGAAAAAAACGGTCCAGCCTTCACGCCGAAGATACAGTCTCGAGACCTTGCTCCAAATAATTTTAGTATTTTTTTACGACCGCAATTACGCTGAAATTTTGTTTTAATTGCTTTTTAATTATGGATCAGATTAAAGGATTTTGTGTTAAATTTTATGTTGTGTCGTTTCCTAGTCTTTAATTACAATAATGGAGCATTGATTTATTTTATACCCTTTCAGTAATAATATTTGGAGCCATAAATACGAACGCAAAAAAACAAAGGTGAAATTGCAAAAAATTGAATATTTTATATTTATTTTCTTATTTTTTGTTTTATTTTTTATTCTCTTTTTTTATTAATCGATTGGAATTGAAAGTATTGCAAGAGAAATCCGGACGAATCCAATGCATGACAAGAATCCAAAGAACCAGATGAACCCCATGAAGAATTCCCAGAGGGAGCTCTAGAAGTTTCCAAAACAATTTTTGACATCACACCTTCTCGGGGTTCTGTGATCCTGACAACTAAAAAGGTGTCCCTTCGTTACTTTCTTACGTTAGATTTTAAGACAACATTGTTATCAAGAAAGTATGAAACGCACTTCAAAAACTTCTACCTCTTGCGTTTCTGTGATCCTGACTAAATAATCTGTAAACGAAGGAGTATATCAGGATGACATAATACGAAAAAAATATCTAGTTGAGACTTCAGACCTTACATTCAATTTTTAGTAAAAAAAAATAATTATTAGGAGAGCATAATGTGTAAGAAAAAAATTCAACTGATGTTTACATTCAATTTTGAGAAAAAAAACACACTTCAAAAATATCCATCCTGGACGTTTCTGCGATCCTAAGTAATCTCTAAAGGAAGGACTGTATCAGGATAACAGAACACAAATAAATCGTTCAGACCTTCTTATACTCAATTTTTAACCAAAATACTGATTAGAAGAACATGACTTCAATGTACCAAGAAAACATGACACAATAACCCGGGTCTCTTATGGACTTTAATCACACTTTTACGGTTGATTATGAGACAAAATTGTTACCAGGAAAGCGTAAAATTTTAGAAAACGCACTTCAAAACTTGCGTTTCTGTAATCCTGATTGAATGATCTGTAAAGAATTAGGATTACGATAACATAATACGAAAAAAAAGTATGTTTCAGATATTATTACATTCAATTTTGAGTAAAAATATCGATCAGGAGAACAAACGCACTTCAACAAACGCGTTTCTGTGATCCTAACTAAGTAATTTCTGTATCAGGATAACATAACACGAAAAAATCGTTCATACCTTCCTACATTCAATTTTTAAACAAAATATTGATCAGGAGAACATGACTTCAATGTATCAAGAGAACATGACACATAATAACGTGTCCCTTATGGACTTTAATTACACTCTTACGGTCGATTATGAGGCAAAATTGTTACCAGGAATGCGTAAAATGTTAGAAAACGCACTTCAAAACTTGCGTTTCTGTTATCCTGATTGAGTAATCTGTAAAGGATTAGGATTACGATAACATAATAAGAAAAAAATGATCTTTCAGAACTTCTTAAATTCAATTTTGTGTAAAAATATCGATCAGGAGAACAGAATGTGTGAGAAAAAACATCAACTCCTTTTACCAAATATTTTAAATTTTTTGATAGATTATGTTTAATTTAAGTAATCTACAACCAGAGTTGGGCAGTATTCGATTTTGTAAATACTTTTTAGTATTCAAATCCTTTAAAGTATTCAAATACTTTGTAATGAAATACTTTTATGGAAGCAGTATTTGTATTTGTAACTCAAATACTTTCACAAATATTTAGTATTCGAATACTTCGCAAAGTATTTGGATACTTAACCTTCCTTTTTTACCAGAAATCGACTACACCAAAATTTCTTGGGAAAACACTTTTTCTTATTAATTTTGGGTCGTAGAATCCAAAACAATTCGTACTTTTTCGATCAGACTTCTCAATCAAAAGTTATAGACTAGAAACCAATTTCGAAAGAAAATTCAAAGAGCTGTAACTTTTGAACTAGTAGCCCAATCTTGGAACTGTTTGATATTATGGATTTTACGTTCAATTTTTAGTCAAAAATTTATCAGGAAAGCATCACACGTAAAGAGATGTTTCTCAAAGATTTTTATCACACTGTTGCGCTCGATTTTAAGACAAAATTGTTACCAGGAAAGCATAAAATGTGGAAAAACGCACTTCAAAATCTTCTAACCCTTGCTTTTGTATGATCCTGAAAGAATAACATTTAAATCAATAGTGTATTAGGACAACATAATAGAAATAATCGTACACATCCAAGACTTCTACGTCTTTTTACGTTTAATTCTTGGATTCTTAAGATGAGATTCTTGAGACTCGTGAGAGTCTTGTGAATTGTCACAGTGCAGAAATTCTTTAGAGACCTGAAATTCCTGAAATTCTGGAGAATCTTGACATTCTTGAAGTAAGATACTTGTGGTTTTGGAAAAGGTTTGAACTTTTGGAGGTTTTTCATTGAGCTTCTTACACTCAATTTTTAGTAAAAATATGGATCAGGAGCACATAATACGTAAGAAAGCGTACCTCAACAAATTCAATCTCTGCATCAGGAGGAGATGACACGTAAAAAGGTGTCTCTGAAGGATTTCTTTATCTTCTTACATTTAGTTTTTAGACTAAACTTGTATCAGGAGATTATTGGTGAGAAAGTACATTCATGCACGTTTCTGTAATACTAACAAATCAATTTTTAAATAGAAGAGTGTACCAGGGTAACATAATACGAAAGAAATTTATCGTTCAGACCTTCTTACAGTCAATTTTTTGTAAAAGTATTGATGAGGAGAACATAATGTATTAAAAAAACTTACGACCCATTTTTAGTCAAAAATGTGTATCGGGAGAATATGTCACGTAGAAAAAGCGTATCTCTCAATGACTTCATCAGAGTCTTGATTTTGAGACAACATCTTTACTACGAAAGCATAAAATGTGAGAAAACGTACTTCAAAAATTCCTACCCATTGCGTTGCTGTGACCCTGACTAAAGAATCTGTAAAGGACCAAGTGTATCTTCATATTTTGTATATATCTAATACTAATCAGGAGAACATAATGTACAAGAAAAATCTTCAACTCCTTCTTACGTTCAATTTTTAGGCTGAAGTGTGTATCAGAAGAACATATCACGTAAAAAGGTGTCTCTCAAAGGCCACACGCACGATTTTTAGGTAAGATTGTTACCTGAAAAGCATAAAATGTGAGAAAACGCAAGGGCTCTTCCCGTTGCTTTTCTGTGATCCTCAACGCATAACATTTAAATAGAGAGTGTATCAGGACAACATAACATAAAGAATGGTACATTTCCACACTTTTCTACGTTTCCTTCTTAAATTTCTTGAAATTCATGTTCTTGAGATTTGTCAGATACTTTGGTTTTGGAATGTATTCAGATTTCTTGAGATTCTTCAGATTTTTGAGGTTATTACGAGTTTCTGACACTCAATCTTTTGTAAAAGTGTGGATCAAGAGCACGTAATGTGTAAGAAAGCGTCTGTCAAAAAAATCATTACGTTTAACTGTAAGGCAAAAACGTGTATCAGGAGAAGATGACACGTAAAAAAGGTGTCTCTGAGGGACTTAGTTACCAGGAAAGCATAAAATGTTCGAAAATCCACTTTTTTCTGCAATCCTGACATAACACTTCCACCCCTTTTCACGTTTTATTCTTAGATTCTAGAGATTCCTAACATTCCTGGGTTTCCTGAAAGTTTTGAGATTTCTGAGAATCATGAGATTCCTAAGATTCTGGAGATTCTTGAAATTCTTGAGATTAATAATATAAGATACTTGTGGTTTTAGAAAATGATTATTGCGAGTTTTGTTAACCTCAATGCTTAGTAAAAATGTGGATCAGGAGCACATAATACGAAAGCGCCTTTCCATTTCTGTGATACTGGTTAACAATTTGGAAAGGAAAGAGTGTATCAGGACATAATACGGAAGAAAGTAAATCAGGAGAACATAATTCGGCGTCTCTGAAAGATTTTAAATATTTTTTGTACGTTCAATTCTTAGTCTATAATGTGTGTCAGGACATCGTTGCTTTCTAACTTTCGACTGTAGACAAAATTTGTATCAGGGGAGCATTCGTCGAAAACCTCAATTTATAAACCTTGAAAAATTTTAAAGGAAAGAGTGTAGCAGGACACCATAATACGTAAAATAACCTTCAATGAGTTAGACACTTTCTTACACTCAATCTCATGTGGATCAGGAACATAATGCGTATGGCAGTGTCCCTCGGAGACTTCAACCCTTCCTCACGTACAGCTTTTAGTGAAAGTTGTGTATCAGGAGCGTATGATAGTGAGAAGGTGTCTCTGAAGCACTTCGTTATCTTCTTACATTTGATTTTTTTAAACAAAATCTTGTATTAGGAGAGCATTCTTGCAAAAATCAACCTCCCGTTTCTGTGATACCGGTAGCAATATTTGAACATATCAGGAGAACATAATACGTAAAATGGCGGCTTTCAAAAATCTATATTAGGAGAACATGTCACATCAAAAGTTGTCCATTAATGAAGTTAGATGCTTACTTTCTTGAAGAAGTGCTCTTTGTCAATTTCTGACGTTCTTATGGTCCTGGAAAAACGATCAGGACATAATACGAAAAAAGGTGTTCTTCAATGAGTTCCGACACCTTCTTACATTCAATCTTTAGGGATCAGAAGAACATAACGTGTAAGAAAATACCTACAAGAATTTCCAATTCTTCTTACGCTCAATTTTTAGTCAAAAATGTGTATCAGGAGAACATGATACGAAATAACTTATGGTATATACATACAGCTCTTCCTTCCTTTATCTTCAGTATCTGTAGTACTTTTTTTAACTGCAACTACCCGTCGCTCCGCTCTAATTCGGCGGCAATAAAAGGAACTAACAAGTTTCTTTGGAATAATAACTCGTGGTTTGGGTGGAAGTAAATGAAATGCTCGATACATCTCTATGGAGTCGGGGGGTTTTTCCTTAGACTTTCGCAAGGGAGGGAAATATAAGCAGATCATTCGCTTGAAGCTACCACTTCGATTCGGATACTAAATTTCCCCAAAGGTTCTTTTGCAACGAGTTACACTGTTAAAACCGATCTCGCAGAGTTCTTCGCCCGCCCTTCGGACGTCGAGAGAGCGTAAACCATGGATAAATTGCAACTTTGAAGCCACCTCGAACAGTGTAAGTATTAAGTATCTAATATCTCTCTATTCCTGTGTTATCGCCCTTCGCCTTTCCATCCTCTTCGGACTCTATTGACGGAAACTCGTGAAGCGTTTCGCGCAAAAATTATTTGGGACACTCTCCCACGCGGAGGAATGGGAATTACGCGTTTCGGATCGTGCGGGTGCAATAAATCAGCCCCACGAAGGGATTGAGGCCAGGTATCGCTATCACTGTATAATCATCGGGACGATGACAGGACGTTGCTCGGAGGAACGTAGCGTAATTTTAGGGTACGGGCGACCAGCGAGGCGCCTTAAAAGAAGACGTAACAATCGCACGCGATTTTCCCCCCCAAAACCCAATAATTAATTATTTCAAAAAGTAAAACTTGTTTAATTCGCCTTCTTTTAACGAGATTTTCGGATTGAGACGCCGCGATAACCGGTGATAGATGGTTTTAATTATTACTACCTTGATGGCGTCCCCCGGCGTCGCGGCGCGAGAGAAGATTAGCTCGATGACACGACACCGGAAAACGTTCGATATCGGGGGGCGCTTTAATAATCTAAAACGTCTCGGCCGAAACTTTCGGTATTGTATAAGACGTCCCGAAATCGATTTGCAGTAATAATGAATGTGTCTCTGCATAGACATGCAACTTACAAGCACTGTAGTGTTGCCTTTTTCTTATTTGTCTCGAATTTTAAATTAAAATTGTAATGTCAATGTTCAAATTCTCATTTCCGTTCGAAAAATCCTCAAAACAGCTCGCATTGTCGACTGCGCCGCCTCGCCTCGCGCCAGAACGTCTTGTTGCAGATGCTTAAGCATACGCTCGAATACGTTCCACACTCTTATAGAGTCCTTAAGTGGTAACAGGGCTCAAAGAATTTCTTAACTTTTAATGTTTGCAGGAGGAAGCCTTTAAATGCTTTTTAACAGCCTTTAACAAACCTCAAGGTTCATCAAAAGTAGCCTTTTGGAATCTTTCTGAGACTTCATAGTCTTTAGGAACACGTAAAAGCGTTTATTAAGGACCTTTAATAGCATTTACTGCTATTCCTTGGTTCCAAGATGTTTAATGGGAGACCTTTAGCCTCTAAGAGGTTCTAAAAAGTTTGGAAGGACCTTAATGGTATTAAATATCTGAACCTTGAAGGGCTTTTAAGATCCGTGACGATCCTTAAGGATTTCTGACTATATTTAGCGGTCCTTAACAGCTTCTAAGAGCAAAAAGCATAAAGGACTTTTCGAGACCTTGAAAACATTTAAGGCCTTTAAAAGTTTCCATAGTCCAAAGGTTTGCACGTGCCTGAAAACATAATTTAATTCACCCTTAGGTTGATATTTATTAAAGGGGCCTCAGTAATAACCTTTGTAAGTTCATAACCGCCTTTCAAAGCCTTTATAGACCTTTAAAAGTAAAAAGGCTTCTAAGACCAAGAGCCTACCAGAATAGCTTCTTCTAGATTTAAGGGCCGGCTCTTTGATAGCGTCTTAAAGGCCTTTAAACATCTCTAAGGTCTAAGGTCGAGCATACAAACGTAGTTATCAATTTTGGAAACCCTTGAATGGTGTTCTTCTAGAAATTTCGAAAATGTCTAGAGGGTTTGAGATTTAGTGACTTTTAAAGGAATTCAGGAGCCTTAAAGAGTTTTCAAAGGTCTCCGAGTGCATTCTACAGTTTTAACATCCATCGGAGTCCCATGAGTTTTAAAGGGCCTTTTGAAACCGTCATAGGATTTTAGAATTTTTAAAAGCCCCTAACAGCTGCCCTCACAAAAATCCTTACGAGGGTTCCAAAAGAAAGCTCGTAGAAGCCTTTAATTACCTTTCCTGGTTTTGAAAAGTCCTTAAAAGACCAAAAAAAATCTTTCCCTTTATAGTATTAGACGACCCATAATAGTCTGATAAAATACTCGACAACCTTTAGGAGATTTCCTGATTTTCTAAAGGTCTTTGAAAGGCTTGGCACTAGCGTGTCTTGCAAAAGAATTAAGGGCCCAAAAAATGCGTGATGAGCTTCAAGAGTACTTTTGAGGCCTTTAAGCGGTTTAATGAGTTCGTAAGAGCCTTTTGTGTCTCTTTATAAGACGTTAAGGGCTTTTGAGGCTTCTAAGACCAAGAGCCTACCAGAATAGCTTCTTCTATATTTAAGGTCCGGCTCTTTGATAGCGTCTTAAAGGTCTTTAAACATCTCTAAGGTCTAAGGTCGAGCATACAAACGTAGTTATCAATTTTGGAAACCCTTGAATAGTGTTCTTCTAGAATTTTCGAAAATGTCTAGAGGGTTTGAGATTTAGTGACTTTTAAAGGAATTCAGGAGCCTTAAAGAGTTTTCAAAGGTCTCCGAGTGCATTCTACAGTTTTAACATCCATCGAAGTCCCATGAGTTTTAAAGGGCCTTTTGAAACCGTCATAGGGTTTTAGAATTTTTAAAAGCCCCTAATAGCTGCCCTTATAAAAATCCTTTCCGGGTTTTGAAAAGTCCTTAAAAGACCAAAAAAATCTTTCCCTTTATAGTGTTAGACGGCCCATAATAGTCTCATGAAATACTTGACAACCTTTAGGAGCTTTCCTGATTGTCTAAAGGTCTTTGAAAGACTTGGAATTAGTGTGTCTTGCAAAAGAATTAATGGCCTAAAAAATGCTTGATGACCTTCAAGAGTACTTTTGTGGCCTTTAAGCGGTTTCATGCGTTCGTAAGAGCGTTTTGTGTCTCTTTAAAAGACGTTAAGGGCTTTTGAGGTCTTCAAACACTTGATTAAAGACTATATTAAGTTTTCCAAGAGGCCAAAATGGTTTTCATACCTTTTTTGATGAGCCTTTAAAACGCCCTAAAGGATTTTGGAAGATCCTCAAGAACTTTTAATAATCCTTAAGTATATTTAATATCTGAACCTTGAAGAGATTTTCAGAAACATAACGAACCTTAAGGATTTCTAATTATATTTATTGGTCTTTAAGGCATCAAGAGCTAATAGCTTCTAAGGGCAAAGACCATAAAAGTCCTTGAAACCTTTAAATGTTTCCATAGTCCAAAAGTTTTCATGCACCTCCAAGAGACGCTTAGAGCCTTTATAGCCTAACAAATCTTATTCTTTAAGGGTGCTTCATTAACGACCTTTATACGTTCATAAAAGACTTTCAAAGCCTTTATGTAGACCTTTAAAAGTATGTAATAGCCTGTGTTGAGTTTTCGAAAATAGTTGTCAATATTGGAAAGCCTTGAAAAGTGTTCTTCTAGAAATTTCGAAAACTTCTAGAGGCCATGAGATTTACTAGCTTTTGAAGGAATTCAAGAGCCTTGAAGAGCTTTCAAATACCTCCGAGTGCTTTCTATATTTTTTAATCCTTAAAAACCTTTTGAAACCATGAAAGGTTTTCAGATGTTTAAAGGTCCCTAATAGCCCTGTCAAAATCCTAAGACCGTACGAGGGTTCCAAAAGGAAGCTTGTAGAAAGAAGCCTTCAATTCGCTTTCAGAGTTTTGGAAAGTCCCTAATAGTCCAAAAAAATCTTTGCTCCTCTATTGCTTAAAAAAACCGTTCCAAAGCCTTTGAGACCTTTTCCAAGTCCGCGGGTGCCTTTAAAGGCTTTTGTTGGTTTTTAAAGGACTTTTGTAGACTTTAAAGGCCTCCTCGATATTGACTCCGGGATTTTAAGTGCATCAATTAAGAGCAAGTTTCAATGAGCCTTTAAAAGCTTTAGGAACATTCCTGATTTTCTACAGGCCTTTGAAAGGCTTGGTTTTGCAAAAGAATTAATGACCATAAAATGCTCGATGCCCTTCAAGAGTAGAGCTTTCGTGAGTTTATAAGAGCCTTTTTCGAATCTGTAAAAGACGTTAAGGGCTTCTTCGGGTCTTCAAAAAGGGTCTTATCACTTCAACAAGTCTTTGAAAATACCTTTTAAGAACCTTCGGAAAATGTTAAAAAACCCTTAAAGATCCTGCTTATAAAGATATTTCTTAATAATTGAAATCTTTTGGTACTCTACCGTTTTCCGGAGGCTTCAAGAGACCTTTAGAAGCCTTGAAGAGGTTTTAAAAAAACAAACTTTTCAAGATTCCTTAAAGGAGTCATTTATTTCAGAGGCTTTAAAAGCACGTTATTTATTAAAGACTACGAACCTTTAATCTCATTTATTCCTATTCCTTTTTTCCAAAAGCTTTGATTTTCATAGCAATTTTTGATGACCTTTAGAGAGATCTTTTTTAAGGTCTTGAAGAGCATAACAATCTTTACGAGTATTTCATATCTGAACCTTGAAGGTCTTTTAAGACCCGTAACGAACCTTGAGAATTTTTAACTGTCTTCAAGAGCTAATAGCTCCTAAGGGAAAAAGCCATGAGACCTTAAAAGCTTTTCGAGATCTTGAAAACAATTAATAGTTTCCATAGTCCAAAAGTTTTCATGTGTCTCTGAGAGACGCCAATCGTATTTGAGGGTTTGAGAGGATTTACTTGACCTTTACAAACATTTTGAAAAGTCTTACTAGCATAACAGATTTTTGAATTCTTTAAAAGTTGATAAAAGCCCTTCAAACCTAGACCTTATAGAGCCCTGAATAGTGTTCCTCTAGAGATTTTTAGTAACTTTTAGTTCCTTTAACGGGCCTTTAAGAACTCTGAAAAATCCTAGAGAAAGGTTCCGAAAGAAAGACGTCTTTAATCCAATTTCGATCTTGAACGGGGAATTTTGACCTTGCCCTACAATTCTTGCAAGTTATTGGTAGTGGAAACTTTCTGTTCTCCTGATACCTAATTATATTTCAATAAGAAAAGACCAGGAGAGCAGAAAGGATGAGTTCTGCTGTTATCTGTTCTGTGCCTTCGACACTCATTTCTGTTTTAAATTGGCGTACCGAAAAATTGGGGAAACAGAAAGGACAATTTCCGCTGATAATCAAAAGGCACGAGAGAGGCATTTGACACCTCTTTATTAGGATAACAGCAATTAATCCCTAAATCCGTTTAATTTATTCATCAATCACAATTTTCAATTTAATCGGAATTTGTGACAAAGCAACCGTTAATTTGAGGCATTCAATTAACGCCCTGTATACTGTACACCTTTACGAGCCTGACGCACGTTTCTCAGCTAAAATTTCCCAAAGGGTTCGTCCGTCGTAAACGTTAAACATAAAGTAACCCGCAGCACACACACACACAACACACCAACCCCCTTCCTACCCGCCACCAAAATCAATACACGAACTACTTACAATTTTCTTATAATACGAAGCGTGTTTTTTCTCCCCCGTTCTTTTTTTTGTTCGTAAGCCCCATAATTACATCTTAGAAAATCTTTAACAAGAACTAAAAATCTAATTACCGACGATTGAGCCTTAACTTTACATAACTAATGGCGTTTAATGAATAATTTATGAATACACATACATCTTTTTCCATCGTTCGCTATATTTACTTTGGACACGGCGTTTCCTGTGCTTTTTCGTTTTCGATTAGACCGGTATCCATTTTTGGTTAATTAATTATATCTCTTCAATTAACAGGATTTCAATAGAAGTCGCCGTTAATTTCGCGCTCGAACACCAGATGTACGACAAGCAGTCTCGAGTTTCAAGTCTTGTGCAAGAAGTGAATGCTATTAATCTACGATTTTTTTTACTATTAAACAGGCCAAAAGTTAGGCACAAAAAAGATCTTTCTGTGATCCTGTTAAAATAATGTATCAGGAGCACATACAAGATCTTACTCAGTGCACTATTCCTCTTTTGTGTCTTTCTGCGTTACGGCGGCCGAGATGACCATTCGCTTTCAAAGGAGAATGCGCATCTAATACGTTCTGCGATCCTGATATAACAAATTTTAGAAAAAGACTTGTATCCACAAACATAATAGCAAAACGACATAGTGTTTCAAAAATTAAATTTTTTTCCTTTTATCTGATCCTGATACAATAATAAAACAAAGAATTTTGCGGAAAAAGAGTACATGACCTGTTAGGAGGAGTTTGCCAACAAATTATTATGCTATTCTATTTGCTCTTGGCACCTGTCACAAATTTTAACAGATTATGAATGATCGAACCCCATCTCGTATTGGTATACCCACGCTCCTGATGCAAGAAGTCATTTCAGCTAAGAATTTTGCATCAAAGATTCTAAATTGTTTGAATTCGATTATAATTTATTTGATATCTACTCTCCTGTTACAAGTAGTACGATTTACTTGCACATGGAATTTTTTAATCGCTTCCTATATAACAAATAACATGTCGGATAGGATCTCAGGAAATGGCATCAAACGAAAATTTACTTTCCATTATTAGTTACTCCTACCTATGCGCTCCTGTTTCAGGTAGTCTTTTATCCTTTTTGTTTCTATCAGCGGGTAATGTGACAGGAGAATTTCAATCCTCAATTGGTATATGTTGATTGAATATCAGGCAACCGTACGATATTGAATTTGCGTTTAATACTAATGTATTGCTCTTCTGTGCTCCTGTTTTGCGATCAGGGAAACATTTGATCTCAGATATTAACTTCCTCTCTCCAAACATTTAGTTTAGAACAGCATTTCAATCCATTTTATCACACCTCTGCGCTCCTGCTAATTTGTAAGGATTGGATAAGGAGATCAGGTAATACACGTTAGTTTTAGATATTGCCAGGAATTTTTTAAGTTAACAATGTGCAGTAAACTCAAATTCCAGTTCTCGCATTAAGCTTGCATCAGGAGAACAGAAGGAAAGTCATTTTTACGTTCCGAATGTAATAAAACCTTTTTGGGCACACATTTTGCTATTATTCTGTGCTAATTTATTATTAAGAACATCTAAAGCGCGATTCGTAACAAGTTTGAAGTAGGTAGGTTGTCATTTTTTACCTCATCTGATGACAGGGTGGCGATAGAACAAAATAAGTCTTTCAGAGACACTGCCTTACGCATTATGTTCTCCTGTTCCACATCTTTAGTAAAGACTAAATGTAAGAAAGTGTCACCTTTTATCATATTATGTTTTCCTGGTCCGCATATTTACCCCGTTTTTCGTACTACATTCTGATACTGATCGTTCCTTTACAAATTGTTTGCCAATATCACAGAACCGTAAGGTGCAAAAATTCTAATAGAAGAAGATGATGGGCTTTCAGAATTCAGAGACACCTTCTTCCGTGTCATGTTCTCCTGAAACACATTTTTTATTTTAAAAAAACGTAAAAAAAGGCAGAAACCTTTGAGTGACTTTCGTCTCCGTAATTTTGCAAAAAAATATAACTTGGGCCACCATTATTCTTACTCCCTGTTCTTTAAAAAAATTATTTGTGTCAATCGCAAAAACACAAGAGGTAGAATCTCCTGTAATCCGCTTTCTCACGTATTTTTACTTCCTGATACCCATCTTACTTAAATATTATACATAAGAAAGTAAAGGCTTATTGAGTCATGTCCTGATACACATTTTTACTTAAAATTGAATGTAAGAAGATTCGAACGACGCATTTTTAACGTATTATGTTATCCTGATACACTCCTTTTTTATATACTGTTTTTCTGTAACACAGGAACGCAGAAGTGCTTCTCGAATGCTCCCCTGATACAAATTTTGTCTAATAATTGAATAAAAGATGGTAACGAAGTTCTTCAAAGACACCCCTTTATGTATTCTTTTCTCCTGATACACATTTTTGACCAAGATTAAATTCTGACGCATAATGTTCTCCTGTTACAGATCTTCACTAAAGATTTAAGGTAAGATGTTGTCGAATGGAGATCACCTACGTTCTTTGAGACACATTTTAGATTAAACATTGAACGTTTCCGAGACGCAGCATTATGTTCTCCTGATACACGCCTTACCACCTTTTTTTCGTTTTATGTCTTGATACACTTTATTCTGCAATTCGTTTTGCTAGTACCACAAAAAAGGAAGTTGTGGACATTGACCATGCGCACCTTTTCAAGATTGCTCTCCTGTTTTGGCGCAATGTCATAGAAACGCAAGGTGTAAAGATATGAACTCTATCAAGGCTGCTCTCCTGATACAAATTCAAAATCAATGCAGCATTTTGTAAGGTGCAGTAAGAGATTTTAAAGCACAAATTTCAGGTTTCGCTGTAAGTTTGGATTAGGAGAACAGAAGGAAGGAATTAAGCGCAATAAAAGTACGCAATAGGATACAGCCGACTCATAACTCATTCTAAATACCCTTACGGTACAACCCTCATCCTGCTACACTATTTTCAAGAATAAAGGTGTATCAGAAGCACTGGAAACGTTAGAGGGTACCCCTTTTAGGTTCCTGTGATACTGTTACTATCATCTTTAGAAGAAAAATTGAACACCTACTGCGTTCATGTGACTTCTAATACATTTTTCTTCTGTTCCCTCTTATTTTTGTTCTTCTGTTCCCAATTTTACCCCAGAATTGCCTTTGGGGCACTTACCAATGTCGGATCGGGATCCAACAGTTAGTGCTTTTAAGATCCACATTCCGTGTTCTGATTCATTCATTCGCATCGCAATTTACCACCGGGGGGGGGGGGGGGGGGGGTTATCGATTTTGGAAAACGGTAATGGATAGTGCCGGTGGGGAGAATTTGCCACTCGCGGTATGCACCCACCCCCGTATGAAGGACTCTTTCCCGAAAGCAACTGTTCTGTTAGATTGGGAAAAAGGTAATGGATCCCTATTGCGATGGGGGAGGGGGGCACACTTTGGGAGATTTGGGGGAGGGAGGGGGGTTGAGATATTTTACGAGGTTTTGTAAATCGTCACCCATCGTCAGGGTTTTTCTGTGTCGCGAATATTGTTAAAGTAATAATGAAAGCACTAATTACGGCTAATTTAAGTGAACCTATCAAAAGGTTTTTTGCACATCCTGTGACCCGCAAGGTTTGGGTGACAGAATGTCGTGCAAGAAAAAGAGAAATAAACAACGAAAAAAAGTTGTGCTGCTCGTTACGCTTTGGTAAAACGTTTATGCAAACTTCTTTCGGGTGTAATATTCTTAGCCATAAAAATCATAACCGTAACAGACTACATCTGCTGCAGGCGCCACGCAATCCTTTTTTTGACACCCACGCCGTAAAGCGCGCGTCTACGACGTAGTGTCCCAAAGTTTGTTATTCTACATCGTCCCCGAATTGTTTTTCTACAAAATTAAATTAGTTTTTTCGCACCACACTCAAATTTGCATATAATGAATAGTACAGTTTCGGATGGGCTCTTGCATAAAGTTAATTTGGTAATCAGCTGATTAAAATTTAATTGGCTGAGTTGCCGAAATTGGTCGAATTCAAGATGGCCACGGAGGTCGTCTTCCGGCACCTACGCGAGACGAGGACCCTCGAACTCATCCCTTAACATCAGACACTGAGCCGATCGCAAGACGCCGCGTTTTCGGTGGCCCACTTCCCCAGAAATCCAGAGGGGTATCAAAGAAAAATTGTTGCGGATGCACCTCCGGGGGTTTTAGTGCGTTTCTCTGTGTACGTATTAATATAAAGCATGGCAGATGTGGAGCGAGCGAACGAGCGGTTCGAGCCCCGCTGAAAGGCAGGGGTTGAGTGCAATAGAGCGAATGAAAGTTGAAAGCTTCGGAAAGAGTACTAATTATTAGCACCCCGACATTTATAGGGATAGACGTTTGTACGCGTAGACCTACGACATACATTCTTTAATAAAAAAAACGTTCGAATTAAAGTAGGTACAGTCAAGGGAAGCATAAAAATAATTGACAGGAATTTCTCTCGATCGAAGTCATTTCCGTCAGGCGCGGCTAATCTCATTATGGAATGGATCAAAGCCAAATTTCGCGTTAACCACATATCGCGCAGACCGCGAAATAAAAGGGAAATTTCTCGGCAACCCTTGTCTTCTTTAACGCCGCCCGTTCAGGCATCCGCAGGGTTCGCCTTTTGCAAAATCGATGGCGCTGATTTAATTATCCCTTTCGAAGTCGTTCCCTCTTTCCCTTTCCAGGTTATAGTCGAATGAAAATGATAGCACACTCTGCGACTCGCACCCAAATCTTTTACACAAACCGCATACCAATACCTAAGAGTGTTCTTTTGGACCTTTTGAGCCTTTAAATGGCCTCCAAAAGGCTTTAGAGTCGATGAGATTTCGTCTTCTCTTTAAGAGTCGGGCCTTCAAGAGCTTTCGTTAATTTGTGAGTCTTGGAGCATTAAAAAACATTGAAGAACCTTTGAGACCCAGAGTTTTTAGCAGCCTTTAAATGCTTTTGAGGATTTTTAAGAGTCTTTAAAGATCTTTTGGGTTTTAAAGAGGCACCAGGAGCTCCCAATAACAATTTGTGTATCACATACATATAAAAGCTTTAACAAGAGCCTTCCAAGGGTAGTATCTGGAAAAGTTGACGGCACTCGAGAAGAATTTCAAGAATTTCAAGAATCTCAAGAATATTAGGGATCCCAAGAATCTAATAATCTCAGGAATCTACAGAACCTGAACCTAACGTCTCCAGAATTATAGGAAATTTTAGAACTATATCTCAAGAATCTCAAGTCTCAGGAATCTTAAGCCCCAAGAATCCTATGAATTTCAAAAACCCCATGAATATCAAGGATACAAAGAATGCCCAAAAACTTCAAAATTTTAAGAATCCCAGGAATTTCAAAAATCTCAAGAATATCAAGAATCTTAAGAATTTAAGAACCTTTGAGACCCAAATCTTAGAGCTTTTAGGAGACTTTAAATGCTTTTGAGGATTTTTAAGAGCCTTTAATGATCTTTTAGGTTTTTAAAGAGGCACCAGGAGTTCCCAATAACAATTTATGTACCACATACATACAGTGGCGTATTTACGGGGGGGATGAAGGGGATATATCCACCCCCAGAAGAATTGAGTTATCATCATAGCTATTAGGTATTTAGGTAATACTCCGCTATCCGCTCCGTCCACTTTAAAATAAAGGCAATAATATATAGGTATATATAGAGAGCAATTTTGGTTTTGGTTAAAGTCACTAAAATCTAAATATTCTGTAGTATTCAGTATTCACTATTCAGTGAGTGATCAAAACTATGATTCAAGAATCAAAGTCTCAAGAATTCTATGAATTTCAAAAACCCCATGAATATCAAGGATACAAAGAATGTCAAACTATTTCAAAACTTTAAGAATCTCACGAATTTCAAAAATCTCAAGAATATCAAGAATCTCAAGAATCTCAAGAATCTCAATTATCTCAAAAATCATAAAAATCTCAAAAATATCAAGATTCTCAGGAATCCCAAGAGAATCTAAAAATGTCAGGAATCTAAAAGGTCTCCAGAATTATAGAAAATTTTAGATTCTCAAGTCTCAAGAATCCTATGAATTTCAAAAATCCAATGGAGATAGAAATTCCATGAATATCAAGGATACTGGAATGTCAAAAATATTGCGACACTTAAAGAATCTCACGAACTCCAAAAATCTCAAGAAACTCAAGAATTTCAAAGATCTCAAGAATCTAAAAAATCTTGAGAATTTAAAGAATATCAAGAATTCACCTTTTTTACGTGTCATTTGTACATTTTACACATTTTCGACTTAAAGTTGAACGTAATGAGGGCTGGAATCTTTTGAAAGACGCTTTCTTACGTATTATATGCTCCTGATCCACATTTTAAAGAGCCTTTTGAGTTTTTAAAGAGGTACCAGGGGCTCCCAATAACAATTTGTATACCACCCACATATAAAAGCATTAACAAGAGTCTTCCAAGAATAGCATCTGGAAAATTTGACGGCACTCGAGAATTTCAAGAATCTCAAGAATCTCAAGAAATTCAAGAATGTCAAGAATTTTAAGCTCCAGAATCTCTATAATTTCAAAAATCTCAAAAATATAAAGAATCCCAAGAATCTAAAGAACCTAAAGCTCCAGAATTATAGGAAATGTTAAAACTATGTCTCAAGAATCTGAAGTCTCAGAAATCTTAAGCCCCAAGAAACCTATCAATTTCCAAAATCCAATAAATACAAAAAATCTTTAAAATTCCCATGAATCTCAAAAATCTCAAGATTCTCAGGACCCCAAGAAAATCTATGAATTTCAAAAATCCATTGAATACAAAAACTATAAATATCGACACTGGAATGTCAAAAAAATTGCAAAACTAAGAATCTGACGAATCTCAAAAATCTTGAGAGTCTTGAGAATCTCAAGAATTCACCTTTTTTACGTGTCATTTGTACATTTTACACATTTTCGACTTAAAGTTGAACGTAATGAAGGCTTGAATCTTTTGAAAGACGCTTTCTTACGTATTATATGCTCCTGATCCACATTCTTAAGAGCCTTTTGGGTTTTTAAAGAGGTACCAGGGGCTCCCAATAACAATTTGTATACCACCCACATATAAAAGCATTAACAAGAGTCTTTCAAGAATAGCATCTGGAAAATTTGACGGCACTCGAGAATTTCAAGAATCTCAAGAATCTCAAGAAATTCAAGAATGTCAAGAATTTTAAGCTCCAGAATCTCTATAATTTCGAAAATCTCAAAAATATAAAGAATCCCAAGAATATAAAGAACCTAAAGCTCCAGAATTATAGGAAATGTTAAAACTATGTCTCAAGAATCTGAAGTCTCAGAAATCTTAAGCCCCAAGAAACCTATCAATTTCGAAAATCCAATAAATACAAGAAATCTTTAAACTTCCCATGAATCTAAAAAATTTCAAGATTCTCAGGAACCCCAAGAAAATCTAAGAATCTCAGGAATCTAAAAGGTTTCCAGAATTATAGGAAATTTTAAATTCTCAAGTCTCAGGAATCTTAAGCCCCAAGAATCTTATGAATTTCAAAAATTTAATGAATATAAAAATTCCATGAATATCAAGGATACTGGAATGTCAAAAAAATTGCAACACTTCAAGAATCTCACGAACCCCAAAAATCTCAGGAATCTGAAGAATCTCAATAATCTCAAAAATCTCAAGATTCTCAGGAATCTCAATAAACTCAAAAATCATAATAATCCCAAAAAACTCAAGACTCAGGAATTCCTAGAGAATCTAAGAATCTCAGGAATCTAAAAGGGCTCCAAAATTATAGGAAATTTTAGATTCTCAAGTGTCAGGAACCTTATGAATTTCAAAAATCCAATGAATACAAAAATTCCATGAATATATCAAGGATACTGGAATGTCAAAAAAAATTGCAACACTTTAAGAATCTCACGAATCCCAAAAATCTCAAGAATCTCAGGAGTGTCAAGAATCTCAATAATCTCAAAAATCATAAGAATCTCAAAAATCTCAAGATTCTCACTCAGGAATCCCAAGAGAATCTAAGAATTTCAGGAATCTAAAAGATATCCAGAATTATAAGAAATTTTAGATTCTCAAGTCTCAGGAATCTTAAGCCCCAAGAATCTTATGAATTTCAAAAATCCAATGAATAAAAAATTCCATGAATATCAAAGATACTGGAATGTCAAAAAAATTGCAACACTAAGAATCTCATGAATCCCAAAAATCTCAAGCATCTCAGGAATCTCAAGAATTTCAAGAATTTTAAAGATCTCAAGAATCTCAAAAATCTTGAGAATCTTAAGAATCTCAAGAATCCACCTTTTTTACGTGTCATTTGCACATTTTACACATTTTCGACTCAAAGTTGAACGTAATGAGGGCTTGAATCTTTTGAAAGACGCTTTCTTACGTGTTATATGCTCCTGATCCACATTTTTACCATAAAGGTTGAGAGTATGAAACCCACAATAGTCTCATAAATCTGAAAAGCCCTTAGAAATTTTAACACCCTCCAAAATCAGAAGTATCTTACAAATTTTAAGAACTTCATTCGTTCCAAGAATCTCAAAAATCTCAAGAATCTCAAGAATTTCAAAAATCTCAAGCTTTTCAACAATTTTAAGGATCCCTAGAATGTCAATAACTAAAAAATTTACGCACCGAAAGAGGTGGGTGATACGACGAAGAGGGGGTGGTTTGGTTCCAAAATTTGGAAGAACCGAGATAATTCTATATACTTATTTCAAGAGCATATATGCATCCGCTTGAGAGTTACCATGCGCACAGATGGACGGACGGGCGGCCGTGCAGACGGAATTTCAGGGAGCTTCAAGGAAATCTGAGGCGAGTGCATAGAAATCTCTCTTCTATTCAAAAACTCCTGAAGCTCTTCTCAAGCTTTCTCAAGTTCCTCTCAAGATTTTCTACTTTCTACTTCCCATAGATTTCCTCAAATTCCTTCTCTTCAAGTTGTCCAAAACTTCATCTCAAATTCCTTGGTATTTCGTTTTAGGCATCCCTTAAAGCCCTTTGCTTTTCCTCGACAATGGGCTCCAGTTACCTCCAGGTTCGTGTCTTAAATTCTTCTCAAGTTTGATCAAATCCTCTTCATATTCACCGTTCCTCTCAATTTCATTTTTTAAGTGTCCCCATCCTCTCTTTAGTGGTCAGTTAGTTCATAGGGTCCTATACGAATATTCCTCAATAATGCCAAAGGGCATTTACGAACCGTTTCAGCCTTGAAATGGCCCTTAACGGTCTCCAGAGACTTCTCAATTGCTTTAGAGTCCTTATAGTTACTTTCCTGCGCCTTTTAGGTTGCTTTATATCCTTTAAGATCTTCATTATTGCTCAGAACTCAGACTACTTATGAACCCTTGAACCTTTTCAAGTGGCATTAGGAGTTTGAAAGAGGCAGATTAACTTAAAATTGAGCTCTAGGTTATTGGATTGGTCTCTATGACACCTTGAATTCCAGAATAGTGACGGACTCTCAAAGGAATCTTGGAGGCCCGTTATTTAAAGGTTCTTAATGGATCCTAAAGTAGTCATAAAGACTCTTAAAGCACAAAAAGTGAGGAGAGCACAATTGAAGGGCGAAAAGGATCCAGATTTGAAGAAAAGAGTTGTGGAACTGGAAATAATGCGTGAACACAGTCCAGTTAGTGCCCACCAACAACAATAAAACAAAAGTAATAAAGTGACGTCCCTCGCCTCGCATCTGGCGTTAGGCTAAGACGGCGGTTTTAACGTGGCCAATTCACGCGTCAAGGAAAACGGGAATTGAAACGTCCCGGCGAGAAATAACTCAGTTCGGGTAGTTGCGCCTGTCATTGACTAGCATGTTAGGGTAATTAGAGCGACAAGGTTACATACACACCGACACAATGAAACAGAAGCACATTAAGGAAAAAATTCCCATGAGGAATTATGAATAAGTTACGTTAATTAAGTCCGTCGCTTCTTTATCTTAATAAGAAATTAACAATAAATTGCCGAGTAACAGTGCATTTGAGCTAAAAGTACGCGTTAGGTACGTCGTGCGGAAAAAAACGAATAAAACGACAAACTGTTAGCGGCCAAATGGCACCGGTCGGAATAAATCAAAGCTGATGCGGCGCGCATCAGGGCCCATAACCTAACGGATTTGACGGTGGTTGCGCGTCGGTGCTTTTTACTTGATTGCTACTGGCACAGTTACCTATTAAAACAACCAAAATCATTTCAAGTTCAATAAATTTCATTAGCCGCCTTGTTCTTGATAAGGGAACGAACTATACACGGTAATTACCTAGGTCATATGTACCGCCCCCTAAAGATGTGTACAATAATATGGTGTAACACAATGTCTTCGTGCAGGAGAAGAACATCCAAGGATGACAAGTTTCGACTTCAGTCTTGGCATTCTTCCAGAAGATCGCGTTGTCAATACAATCGCTTTTTGCAGGAGAAGAATGAGTGAAAAGTTCGTATCCTTTGAGAGAGATAGAGATACAAGCGTTTTTGAACTGTTTAGAATAGAGGACTTCAAAAATTCTGGATGGAAGAAGAAATAATTTGGGACTAAGCCGCAGCATAAGGAAGAATCCCGCAAAGGAAGTGAAGAAAGCTATTGTAATAAGAATAAGATCTAAAAAATTGCCCGTGATCTTTTTTTATCTTGTAATTCGCGATCCTTCTTCGCGCAGAAGAAGAAACTTCAAGAAAGAACAAATTTCGACTTCAATCTGAGTCACGAGAAATTCTTCAAAAGTCCTCAGTAGAACAGCTGTCTTGTGTAAGAAAAAAATTGGGGGGAAAACCGCTTTTTACATTGAAGAAGCAATAGCAGCGTATAAAAAGAGTTCTGCAAAAGACGAATTTTAAGTGTGAAACTAAGGCCACAGCAGAAAGAAGAATCACATGCAAAGAAAAGGAAGAAAGTTATTGTATTCATCTCAAAATTTTCGTCTATTTTTTGAGAAGTTAATATTAAAATCGCCCACACAGTAAAAGTAAATAGGCCTACAATGTAAAATATCATATTCGAGTTTTTTTTGAAATGATGATAGCTTCTGTAACTTTTGAATTGATCGACGTACACAAGATTAAAAAATATTTTCAAAAAATCTTCGTAAACTGCATCAGGAAAATGTCACCTAACAGGCTTAAAATTTTTTGCCAAATAAGGAAAACGCCTGTAATTGGCGTGCTTGTACGTCGCAATTAATAATCATTCCCATTAATTATAAAACTATAGAAAAACCTGAACGGAATAAATTAATAACGCTTTGCAATAACTCAAAAATGGACAAATTGACTATTTCGTCATATTCGTGGGTTTGTCGCAATTTTTCGCAAGAGTATACGTCAAGGCAATGTGGTAATTCACTTTAATGATAGCTGGGTAATAAAAGTTTTATTTTTTTTAAGTGACCTATACCGCCTTTCCCAGCTCTATTCAAGGGAGATTTAACGATGTGATGCAAATTTTGTTAGCAAACTTAGGAATAAAGAAGCGATGCGGCTCGCTTTTGAACTGCAAATTAAAAAAAAATACTCACGACTTATCCTATCTTGGTTATGTTTTGCATTGGTTGGACCAATAGAAATTTAAATATTTTTGCATCGTGAAGTACTTTGGCCATTCGAATTAGATTCTTATTGAGTATTAATCACAGTTTTCATATTCGACTGCCTCCGTGTCAGACGTTAGCATTGCTTACGCAATATTTTATGTATCGCGCTATTCACTACCACTTTTGTTTGTGTTGTCTGTTACGGATTGGCAGAAAGCATCCTTTTTGAGCTCAAAAAGGCCGTTGCGATTTTTATTTCGTCGACTGCTTGATTACATACTGGTTTTCGATACAAACGAATTCTAATTATTAGATTTGCTTGATATTTAACGATTGTTTTGTCAAAATCTTGTGGATCCTTCTAATCACCCCTTTTCTGATGATTTTTAGCCATTTTTGGCAAATGCTTTCAGGATCTTTCTAAAACCATCACAATTCCTAAAGTCCCAATATCGCTTCAAGATCCTATGAAGATCTTATGAAGATCTAAAAATACTCTCCAGATTTCCTAAGAAGTTTTCTAATGATATTCTTTCCTCCTAGGGTTTTCCTGTGAAACTGTTCTCCAGATTTTGTACCGGATTTATCAAGATGCTCAACATTTCCACTATTCTAATTTTTGACATTCTCTAGGATCTTCAAAATAGCCTTAAAAAGACTCTTCAAGAAAACCTTTGGGAGATATTTAAAAAGATCATACGATCTTGAGATTAGAGAACATTGTGATGGGTTTGTGAGAGTTATAAATGTAAATGACCAAAATTTCACCAATTAGTTCCTTGACCTATTACTCAAAACACAGACACAGACAGACGAACGGGCCGAAAAAGAACCGAAAAATCAAGAATTAAATGCAGCAAACGGCAGATTCTTAGGTAAACTAAATGTCATTTTTTTGAAATTCCAATTGTCATTTTTGATTTTTTTAAATTCCGTAAGCCAATTGTAAAAATTCCATTTTTTGGAAAATCTCATTAAGAAAGACACTTTTCACACAGTAAATTTGACTAATAGGTACAATTTTCTGTCTTTCTTTAATTATCAAAAGTGGTAAAAAAATAAATGCTCATTTTTCTGTTCACCCTGTAGGTAAGCCAAATTAAGAAACGCAAATTCCTTTGAAATTTTGAGAGACAATTTTCTATTCTTCCTTAATGTTTAAATGTAGTAAACCAGCTGTAGGTAAATGTAGAATATGGACTCAATCAAAGACGCAAGAGCGAGATATAGAGAGCTCGACGTGTAGATAAATTAAATGCAATTTTTTTTCAAAATTCCGATTGCCAATTTTTTTGGAAAATCTTATTGAGACATAGTTTGACCCGAAAATTTCGACTGATTGTCATGTTTTAATTTTTTCGTGCCGTACGGAAATTGAAAAAGTGGATTTTTTTAAAATCCTATTATTGAGACACTTTTCCAATTTTCCTTCCTTAATTTTTAACGGTAAGTTAGTTGTAAAACTGAAGACTGCAATACGAACTAAATCGAAAAAACAAAAGCGAAGCGGCATCAGGGCCGTACCCAGCCATTATCTACCCCGAGGAAGGGCAGAGAAAATCTGTGAAAGGGCAAACCATTTTTCATCGAAAGGAATTTGTTTCTACAAACTATAACTTTCCTGTTTTGTATTTCATGGTATTCTAATTACCATAATCCTGCTCCTCGCCCCCTTATCAAAATCGGGGGGTTGGGGAGGGGAGTTGGTTTTATCCTTCGTGGTACTCTAATGGAAAGAATTAATTTCTGCCAACCACAGTCCTCCTTCCAGACCCCTTATTCTGATCGGTGGTAATTCCTCATATCTGAAGAGTCGAGTGTCGGCAGAGGGTACTCTCAACAGGCGGTTGGAACATCTGGACGAGACATATGGAGTGAACGACGTTTAGATAAAAGAAATAAATGCTAATTTTTCTATCTTTTTTTTAATTTTCGAAGAAACCGTAAAAGCAGATTGTAGCACTGATTAAATCGAAAAGTCAAGAATTAAATGCACGAAATAGTCGATTCCAAGATAAATTAAATGCTGTTTTTTGAAATTTCGACATTTCGACCACCAAGACAATTTTCTGTCCGTCCGTAATTTTGAGATTCTTTCCCCTTTTTAATTTTCAGGGGTAAGTTTCAGATTGCAACACGGACTTAATCGGAAAAGTAACAATTAATTGCACGAAATGCCTAATCTGTAGATCAATTAAATGCTATTGGTTTTAAATTCATTTTCTCATGGAATTTTCGAACGAGACAATTTTCTCTCCTTGCTTAATTTTCAGAGATACTGAAAATTAGGAACCTAGGAAGAATGGTCTCAATTGGAAATACAAAGATTTTGAATTTAATTTTTCTGCGAATCGGGCGTTTAATACGTTTAGTTTTCGCCTTTTCGTGCACTACCGCCTTTGCAAATTAGGAAATGGCAAAAAATCGGGATTTAAAGAAATAGCATTTAATTTATTTGGTTTATCGCATTTGAAAATTAAAAGAAAAGTATATAATTAGGAAATTAAGGAAAGATAGAAAATCTTCTGTCAAAATTTTAAAAAATCCCAATGCTTTATTTGGCTTGCCTACATAGGTACAAATTTAAAAATTAAAGAAAGTCAAGATATCGTCACAATTCGGAATTTCCAAAATATAGCATGTAATTTACCTACCTATTTACGAATCAGTCTATTTGAGCATTCAATGTTTCGCAATCTGTATTTAGAATTCGTTTACCGCATTTCAGAATTAAAAAAAGATAAAGTTTAGCATTTAATTTATCTACACGTCGATCGCTTCGTTTTTGGTTTTGCGATCTAGTCCGTATTGTAAACTTTGCAACTGATTTACCTCTCAAAATTAAGAAATCACAAAAAATTCGGTTTAAAAATTGTTTCCGTAGAATTAATAATGCACTTCCTCAAATTGGCTTACAGAATTAAAAAAATAAGCAAATGTGTCAATCGGAATCTCAAAAAAATAGCGTATAATTTATCTACGATCGACTGTTTGGTGCATTTAATTCTTGCCTTTTCGATTTAGTCCGTATAGCGATCTGCATTGACATTTGGTTTACTTACGGCATTTGAAAATGAAGAAAAGTCAGAAAAATTGGCATTTAATTTATCTACAGGTCGACCGCTTCGCTTTTGTTTTTGTTCAATTTTACAACTGAAGCTCTCAAAATTAAGAAAGGACAGAAAATGGTTCCGGTCGAAAATTCGGCGAAAAGAACTGTCTCTGCAATTGGCTTACGGAATTAAAAAATTAAAAAATGACAAGTTCTTGCCTCCATCGGCTTTTTGGTGTATTTAATTCATGTCTTTCTGACTTAGGCCCCTTAGGTCGTGTTGCAATTTACATTTAGAATGTGTTTTCCGCATTTGAAAAATAAGAAATATTAGCATTTAATTTATCTACACGTTCGGCCCCTTCGCTTTTGTTTTTTTTTGTATATTTAGTCCGTAATCTTCCATTTTACAAATGATTTACTTCTCAAAATTAAGGAAGAACAGAAAATTGTCTCGGTTGTCAAAATATTGCCTCAATCGGAATTTTAAACAAAACGGCAAAAGAAGCATTTAATTTATCTACGAATCGGCCGTTTGGTGCATTTAATTCTTGCCTTTTCGACTGAGTCAGTGTCAGTTTAATATATAGGTAATAGAATGTCATTTGCAACGCGAATTAAATGCAAAAAACTGCCGATTCGTAGACAAATTAAATGTCAATTTTTTGTAATTACAACAGATGCTTAAATTTCTCCGATTCTTTAATTTTCATGTGCCTTAAAGCAATTGAAAGAGTGCAATATGCAACACGAATTAGGTATATCAAAGCAGCATAAATTTGCCGATTCGTAAACAAATTAAATGTCAATTCCAACTGAGATAATTTTTCTTCTGATTGCTTAATTTTCAACTGCCTTAAACAATGCAATTCTTAAAACGAATTAAATCGAAAAAGCGAAAATTAAATGCATAAAACTGTCCACTCGTGAACAAATTAAATGCCAATTGTTTATACCTAATTCCAACTGAGAGATAACTCTTTGCTCATTCCTTAATTTTGAAGTGCCTTAAACCATATGACAAAATTCAATTCGTAATAAATTAAATCGAAAATTAAATGCACAAAACTGCTGATTCAAAGGCAAATTAAATCCTAATTTTTGTAGTTCCATCAAGTGAGACTATTTTTCTTAATTTTCAAGTGACTTAAAGCAATAGAGAGATAATGCAATTCGCAACACAATTTTTCTGTCTTTTTAATTTTCGAAGAAACCGTAAAAGCAGATTGTAGCACTGATTAAATCGAAAAGTCAAGAATTAAATGCACGATTCCAAGATAAATTAAATGCTGTTTTTTGAAATTTCGACATTTCGACCACCAAGACAATTTTCTGTCCGTCCGTAATTTTGAGATTCTTTCCCCTTTTTAATGTTCAGGGGTAAGTTTCAGATTGCAACACGGACTTAATCGGAAAAGTAACAATTAATTGCACGAAATGCCTAATCTGTAGATTAATTAAATGCTATTGGTTTTAAATTCATTTTCTCATGGAATTTTCGAACGAGACAATTTTCTCTCCTTGCTTAATTTTCAGAGATAAATCGAAAAAACAAAAGCGAAGCCATACAGCGGTCGACGTGTACTGTAGATAAACTAAATGCTAATTTTTCTATCTTTTTTAATTTTCAAATGCGGTAAACGAATTCTAAATGCAGAATGCAACACATCTTAACTCGAAAAGGCAAGAATTAAATGCAAGTGTAAAAGCAAACTGCAACACTGACTAATTTAAAAAAAGAATTAAACGCACTAAACGGCCGAGTACCTACCTAGTAGATAAATTAAATGCTATTTTTTCTAAATTCTGATTCTGCTAATATTTTGACATTCTTTAAGTCCATAACACAAGAGGGAAACGGATAGAGCTCGATGTAGATAAATTAAATGCTAATTTTTCGTTTTTCGTGTTTCAAATTATAATAATAATTGAATCTCGAGTTGAATCTATTTCAGTTTAAAATATTTCTTTTAGCATTGGCAATGGCAATACAAATTTGGGACCAGCGACAGATTGATTGGATTATTTAATTGTCAGTAACTAAGATTTTTTAATTTAATTGTCTGTCGAACGCCTGTGTGCGTGGAATTCTTTCCTTTACGTGTTGCGGAATGATTTGTCTTTATCAATTAATTAGTTGGATGTTCAATCGAACTCAATGCGCGACACAGATAGAGTTTTCATATCGGATTTTTCTATTTGTGTCCAACAGTTGTGTCAGGTGGTAAGCGTAGTTAATTCTTTGGACCTTGTCCAGGCTACTGTGTCTACCAATTTACTAATTTCAGTTGACATTAAGATCTTTCATTGTGCCAGGAGCAGGAAGTCTACGAGGAAAATACACACAGCAATATTTAAGTACAGGGTGTTACAAATCACACGAGTATTTATTTTCATATGAAATTTCAGTGTGATTTAATAAGGTAAATCAAAGTTTCTTAGATGACTATGAATAACCTTCTGGCATGCAATATTAATAAGAATCTGCTCTTCTAGTTATATAGGGTGGTCGCATTTATTGAGCTAAACTGGAAACGAACTTTATTTTGGAACGCCTTCTATTAATTTTAAAGTGTTCTGTGACGTATGATCGTTAATACCCGTAAAAAATTAACCCCATATGTTATAAGATTTTTCTAGCAGACACTCCTCACATTATATTCTCCTGATACAACATTTGGAAAAGCTTATATACGCAAATGAGCGCTCTTCTTTAGCATAGAAAAGAAGAGCTCCTCATAGACTGTTTCTCTGAGAGGCAAACAAGTTTTCCAACAGATGTACTCCGCCTATTTGGAGCCGAAACACCTCTTCGCACGTTATACATGAAAAGGAAACTGATACAATTTTCTGTCTTTCTTTAATTTTCAATTTCGGTAAACCAACTGAAGTGCGGACTGCTCTAGATCGAAAAAACAAGAGCGAAATGAATTATACAGTGTCAAAAATGCAAGAATTAAATGCACCAATCGGCCGAGTCGTATAGATAAATTAAATGCTATTATTTGGAAATTCCGATTGAGACTAACTTGACATTCTTTAATTTTTAAAATCATGAAATTTTGACAGAGACAATTTTCTATCCGAGTCTTCTCGAATGTTCTCGAACAAATCATGTCATACCTATTTCCGGGAAAAATTGCGTCACATCCGCCTTCGTTCTTTATCACCGATGATGAATCGTTCATGGTGGCTCGATGTCTATTGGGATTTCTGGAATATTCACTACAATATCTAATATTTTTATGGAAGCCCCGATTGTGATAGTATTTGGACATTTTTTTTAAATTTTTAAATCCCGCCAATTGTAGATAAGTGCCATAAGTATGCAATAAGCCAAATATAAATGCAGAACACGAACTAAATCGAAAAGAGTAAAATGGATAGAGTGGCCGACGTTTAGATAAAAAAAATCTTTAATTTTTAAATCCTATAGATACATTTACCATAATGAAGAAATTCAATTTGAAATTATGAAAGAACAATTTTCTATCCTTCCTTAATTTTTAGATGCGTAATAAACTAACTGTAGGTAAATGTAGATTGCAATATGGACTAGGTAAAGAAAAAACGCAAGAGCGAGAGAACGCCCGACGCGACGTGTAGATAAATTAAATGCTACTTTTGCCGTTTTGTTTAAAATTCCAATTGCGGCAATATTTTAACAACCGAGACAATTTTCTGTCCTTCCTTAATTTTGAGAAGTAAATCAGTTGTAAAATTGAAGATTACGGACTAAATATACTTACAACAAAAAAAACAAAAGCGAAGCGGCCGACGTGTAGATAAATTACCTAAACGCTAATTATTTCTTATTTTTCAAATGCGGAAAACACATTCTAAATGTAAATTGCAACACGACCTAAGGGGCCTAAGTCAGAAAGACATGAATTAAATACACCAAAAAGCCGATTGAGGCAAGAATTTGTCATTTTTTAATTTTTTAATTCCGTAAGCCAATTGCAGAGACAGTTCTTTTCGCCGAATTTTCGACCGGAACCATTTTCTGTCCTTTCTTAATTTTGAGTGCTTCAGTTGTAAAATTGAACAAAAACAAAAGCGAAGCGGTTGGCTTGTAGATAAATTAAATGCTAATTTTTCTGACTTTTCTTAATTTTCAAATGCCGTAAGTAAACCAAATGTAAATGCAGACCGCATACATGGACTAAATCGAAAAAATAAGAATTAAATGCACCAAAAACAGTCGATCGTAGATAAATTAAATGCTATTTTTTGAGATTCCGATTGACACATTTTGTAATTTTTTAATTCCGTAAGCCAATTGCAGAGACAGTTCTTTTCGCCGAATTTTCGACCGGAACCATTTTCTGTCCTTTCTTAATTTTGAGTGCTTCAGTTGTAAAATTGAACAAAAACAAAAGCGAAGCGGTTGGCTTGTAGATAAATTAAATGCTAATTTTTCTGACTTTTCTTAATTTTCAAATGCCGTAAGTAAACCAAATGTAAATGCAGACCGCATACATGGACTAAATCGAAAAAATAAGAATTAAATGCACCAAAAACAGTCGATCGTAGATAAATTAAATGCTATTTTTTGAGATTCCGATTGACACATTTTGTCATTTTTTAATTCCGTAAGCCAATTGAGGAAGTGCATTCTTAATCCTACGGGGACAATTTTTAAACCGAATTTTCTGTAATTTCTTAATTTTGAGAGGTAAATCAGTTGCAAAGTTTACAATACGGACTAGATCGAAAAACCAAAAACGAAGCGATCGACGTGTAGATAAATTAAATGCTAAACTTTCTCTTTTTTTAATTTTCAAATGCGGTAAACGAATTCTAAATATACAAATTGCGAAACATTGAATGCTCCAAAAGACTGATTCGTAAATAGGTAGGTAAACTACATGCTATAATTTGAAAAATCGGAATCGTGACGATATTTTGACTTTCTTTAATTTTAAAATTTGTATGTAAGCCAAATAAAGGATTGGGATTTTTATTTTTCAAATTTTGACAAAGTTTTTTATCCTTACTTAAATTTCCTAATTATAGGTATATACTTTTCTTATAATTTTCAAATATTATAAACCAAATCTGTACTTAGATAAATTAAATGCTATTTCTTTAAATCTCGATTTTTTGCCATTTCCTAATTTTCAATGGCGGTAGTGCACGAAAAGACGTGAATTAAGTGCATTAAACACCCGATTCTTAGAAAAACTAAATTAAAATTCCTTGTATTTCCAATTGAGACCATTCTTCCTAGGTTCCTAATTTTCAGTAACGTAAAATATCTATAGAATGTCATTTGCAACGCGAATTAAATGCAAAAAACTGCCGATTCGTAGACAAATTAAATGCAAATTCCTTGTAATTCTTGAATTTTCAGAAAAAATCCAATTTGTAACACGAATTAAATCGAAAAATCAAGGATAAAATGCACGAAACTCCAATTCTTAGACAAATTAAATGTCAATTCTTTGTAATTCCAACATATGCTTAATTTTCTCCGATTCTTTAATTTTCATGCGCCTTAAAGCAATTGAAAGAATGCAATACGCACCACGAATTATATATCAAAGGAGCATAAATTTTCCGATTCGTAGACAAATTAAATGTCAATTTTAGATCATTCCAACTGAGATAATTTTTCTTCTGATTGCTTAATTTTTAAGTACCTTAAACAATGCAATTCTTAACACGAATTAAATCGAAAAAGCGAAAATTAAATGCACAAAACTGTCCACTCGTGAACAAATTAAATGCCAATTTTTTGTACCTCTTTTTTCATTCCTTAATTTTGGAGTGCCTTAAGTCATATGAAAAAATCCAATTTTTAACAAATTAAATCGAATATTAAATGCACAAAACTGCCGATTCGAAGACAAATTAAATGCAAATTTTTGCAGTTCCAGTGAGACCATTTTTCTTAATTTTTAAGTGACTTAAAGCAATAGAGAAATAATGCAATTCGCAACACAAAAATTAAATACACAAAACATCTGGTTCGTAGACAAATTAAATGCCAATTACCTATCTATAATTCCAAATGAGACAACTTTCCTCTGACTGCTTAATTTTCAAGCGCCTTAAACCAATCCAAAGAGTAGGTACAATTTTGCAACGCGAATTAAATCCTACAAGCAAAAAATGAAATGCACAAAAATGCCAATTCGAAATTAAATGCCAATTATTTATTTAATTTCAAACGTGATTTTTTGTAATTCCATCAAGTGAGACCATTTTTTTCCTGATTCCTTAATGTGCCTTAATTAAACCGTTTGAAAGAGTGCAATTCGTAACACGAATTAAATTGAAAAATCAGGAATTAAATGCACAAAACTGCCGATTCGCAGATAAATTAAATGACATTTTTTGTAATTTCAAGTGCAGAGACCATTTTTTCTGATTAGGTACTTAATTTTCAGGTGCCTTAAACCAATTGGAATAATGCAATACTTACACATTACATCAAAAAAGAAAGAATTAAATGCACAAAACTGCCGATTAGTAGGTGGAAGAATTCGTTGTACCTAATTCCAATTTATAGGTACCAAAGGAATTCTTCTCATTCTTTAATTTTCAAATGACCATTATTGATAAAATGCAAATTACAATGTGGGGTGAAATCCGAAAAGCAAGAATTGAATATGTAAAGCGACTGATTCGTAGATACATGAAATGTCAATTCCGTAATTACCTATAATTAAGACAATTTTCTACTCATTCCTTAATTTTCAAATGACATAAACCAATTGAAAAAAATGCAATTTGCAACGCGAGGTAAATTCGAAAAGCAAGAATTAAGTGCGTAAATTTATATGTACCTATAGGTAAATTAAATGCAAATTCTTTGTAAATCCAATTGGCGTAATTAATCCTCATTTTTAATTTTCAAATGTCGCAAAACCATTTCCCAATATGCAATTCCCAACACGATTTAAATCGAAAATGCCCAAAACGGCCGATTCGTCGATAAATTAAATGCAAATTTAATGTAATTCCAATTGAGGACCTTAATTTTTAAATGACCAATTAAAAAATTGCAATTTACAACGAAAATTAAATCCGAAAAGCCGGAATTAAATGCGTAAAGTGACCGATTCCTGGCAATTCTAATTGAGGCAACTTTTCCTTTCGTTCTTAATTTTCAAATGTCGTAAAGCAACTTGTAAAAATTAAGACTACGACACAGACCAAATCGAAAAAGCAAGAATAAACTGCAGGCAACGGTCGACGTGCTATTTTTTTAAATTAGGATTTAGGCAACTTCCCGAATTAAATGCCTATTCCTTTGAAATTCTGGTTGAGGCAATTTTTTATTCATAGGATATGCAGGTTTGTTGAATTTCTGTTTTTATAGAAAACCCAAGCATAATTCCTTAGCATTTTAGATCAACGTTTCCCTGGCGCCACTTCCTGTCCTGAATGAATGCCACACTTGGCCATCTATTCCTCAAGTATGACCTAAAGGCCTGTTGTTTGCGAAATAAGATGCATAAGACATTGTGGCGGAATTTCTGGGTATTTTTGGGAAAATAACGAGAAAGTAATTTTCTTTAATTTTCAAAGGTACAGATTGCACCGAAAAAGAAATAATTAAATGCCTACAACTGCAGGCGCTTATAAAGATAAATTAAATGCCATTTTTTGTAACTTCCGATTGAGACCATTTTTTACTAGTTTATGACGGCGATAGAAAAAAAACCCTGAATATGCCTACTTTCTAATTTACCTAAATGCAAGCAACGGCGAAAGGACTTGGGTGTCGGTAAATTAAATGCCATTTATTTTGGAAATTACGATTGGGATTGGATTGGGATTCTTTATTTGTTACCTACTGCACCTGTAGGACGCAGGACAAAATTTTACTGTGGAATATTCCGAGATCAAATGGCACTTTTTGAAATTAAATTCAAAACCATTATCTACTTCTTTGTGGGGATTTTTTTAATTTCCAGACCCTAAACCACATCAGACTACACCGAGGAATTAAATGCACAGAAAGGCAAACGTATATACACTTTCTTTATGATAGAACCAGAAGAAGAATATCTATGATGGAACACTTTAAATGTCAAACTAAATGCGTCAAAGATTCTGGTTATTTTAATTCTGTATTGGTAGGTAATGAACAAAACTGCGGCGGACCTCTACATCCTTCGGGAACACTGTTACGAATCCGTTGCGAAGAAACGGGAACTACACAAAAGCTGTGAAATTAAAGCCACAGGCGACATTATTGTCCGAAGTCGAAAACGGATTTTTTTAATTTTTAAAGTACACGAATTAAATGATAATTAAACTGTAGGCGTAAATTAATTAAATGCAGTTTTCCAATTCCACGAAATAACGGTCTCGTTCTTCATAGAAGATTAAGTGCTTGCAGTATCATTTCGAATTTTGAGTCACTATCACTTCCCGGTGATCGCGTTCTAAAATTAAATGCTGAGGATGTTGTGACTTTCACTCTCGATTACCTATTTTCCGAGGGAAAGCATTTCCTCGATAATTTTGGCTGAAGTATTTTCAAGATTTGACTTTGTTGGGAGAATTCCCGCTCCCTCAGAAAAAAATGTTTTTTTTTTTGGAAGAGGATTTTGGTGTTGCGGATTTCTCTGGACGCGGCGCGGCGCGTTATACGCTAGGCGTCTCGACCGTCGCTTAGTATAAAAATGGATTGAACTTTACCTGCCACTTTTCGTGATGACCATCTCCGTGCCGAGCTTGTGGAATTTCTCCCATAGGTCCTTGCCTTCGAGCGTCACCTTCGGGTCGTCGATGACGCCGTCCTCCTCCGGCTGGATCGCACGCAGCGGTCTGACCATCGCCGGGTGGTGGTTGTGAGCGGCGACCGCGGCCAGGACGACGTCCTCGGCGGTCGTGTACGGGTGACCGGTGAGCGGGTGGTGCGGGTGCGGGTGGTTGATCTTCGGGATGAGCGTGCCCGGGTAGC
The DNA here is from genome assembly GCF_008802855.1 of Photinus pyralis. NCBI lineage: Eukaryota > Metazoa > Arthropoda > Insecta > Coleoptera > Lampyridae > Photinus > Photinus pyralis. The sequence goes on from NW_022170250.1 coordinate 9,357,793, forward strand.
AGCCGTGCGGGTTCTGGCCGCCGAACGCGGCTAGCGCCGCCGCCGGGAAGTAGCCGGGCGCCGCCGGCGACGTGCTCGACGGCGTTGAGTTATTATTGGCGGCGGTCAGCAGGGAGCTAACGCTAAAGTCTGTTTGCCTCGGTAACTGCAGGAAGGGGTGGTAGGCCATCGTGCTTTTCACTTTGGTGTCCAAAGCCGTGTCGATCACCGTGTCGAAACGCATTTGTTTGGTATAATTTCAGCGGTAGCACCAAACCGCCACATCAAACGTCTAAAATTCAGTAACTCTCCCTTCACTTTTCCAAAGCGACGACATCGTCTTCGGCGACGCACAGCACAAAAATAGCACAAAAAACGCACAAACACAGTTCAGTTCATCACGCGCGCTTGTTCGAAGTTCGAAAGGGTGTCTTGCAAGATTTAGCCAACAATAGGGAAGCTTTTAAAGAGTGTGAACCTCGACACCTCTATTCCGCGGAAAGCGTAACCGAAGACTATAGAAGAAAGCTCTGGCGCCCAACACTCTGTGTGTTAATGACAGAGACGCTCTCCCATTGGCTCACTGGTGTCAGGACCGACGGCTCGGCCAATCACGGGGCGACATTCTCCCCACCCTTTTCACACTTGCGGTGGGCAGGAGTTAGCAGGTTATGCCTATGGAGGCGTTGCTAGGGCTTTTTGTGACGCCAACTTTGATGCTTTTTTTTTGTTTGGCTTATGTGGAGACATATTTCAGCCGGTTTTCCTCCTAAAGCTCCTTTTTCTACCCCTTATACTGCTGTTGCTCTTCCTTGGATCTTTTCGATTTCCCTCGTTATAGAATTACTTTTACCTTTTTATACAATATTTCAGGATTTAAGAGATAAAGTATATACTTAGGTACATATTAAGTGAGGTTAAAGGTGAACACGCATTCCGAAATGGATGTCGCTTTCGACGGGGTGGGGGGTTTGTGCGATTATTGGGATTAATACGGAAAATAATCAAGTGCATTTATTTGTGTTGATTTTGTGCGCGGAAAAGGGTGCATAGCGACGCCCTCTTTTGTGTGCAAAGTTCGGTACAATATTGACTTTTCAGCTTGAAATCGAATTAGCGGCGGTGGTTGACTTAAAACTTTTAATTAAAATTTAAACAAACGCTTCGATTGCGGAATCCCTCCGAAACGCATTTCACCCGCGCTGCGAAATAAACACAATGGGTGCATATGTGGCATTAGCCGTAATTGCAAATGCATTAATTAACTCTCGATGGTTGTCATTGTGTGCTCGGTATTCGATGCGATGCATTGTAATTTGACTTGTATATTTACCAAAATCAAATCGGTGTTCCGCAAGGATCTATTCTGGGACCCATCCAGTGGTATTGTTTAAAATTCTTTTTTCATGTACACTCTTCATGCCACAAATCTCAAAATTGTGTCTTTAGAACAAAGATGATAGATTACCTAGGTATACCTAGGCGCTCCAACAGTGCGTCGCTCATATCTCGTAAAAAATATAACCTTTTGTGCAAATATCAACTAAGTATAGGTAGATGGTTTGCCAATCTATCGAAATTATTTTTGAATGTACACGGTGTCTCATTTTTACGGTGCTAATAAATAACTGATTTCTTTAAATAGAACACCCTGTATATTTTCAATTGTTTCGATGTCATTTATTAACCTTTAGTACATTGAAACCTATTCACTCTGCCATTCTATTAATTTTTTTTTAAATAATACCACATAGTTTTTTGAAATTAAGAAATGAATTTGAGTAATAATGTTAGTCCGAGTATAGGTATAGAAAGCAACAATTTGATAATAACAAAGTTTAGGTACCTAACCAGCTATTTACTGCATAGTGTAGGTATTCCCTATTTCGTAGTAGCACCTAGATATAATATTAATTAAAAAGGGAAAAGATGAACTACGAAATAGCGACAACACTTGCAGTTCAAAAGTTATGGACAAAAAACCAATTTCGACAAAAAATTCAAAGGGCTGTAACTTTTGATCTAGTAGTCCGATCTTGAAACTGTTTGAAATTATGGATTCTACAGGCCACATTCTATAAGAAAACATTTTTTCCGCGGTCGATCTGAGCCAATTTTTTTTTCGGGGCAAAAAAGGCAGTGTATAACCTCCCTTTTTTACCAAAAATCGACTGCACCAAAATTTATCGCCGGGAAAAAACTTTTTCTTACTAATTTGGGTGCGTAGAATCCAAAACGATTCGTACTTTTTCGATTAGACGTCTCAATCAAATGCAGTAAATAATTAATTTGTGACACTTGTTTACTTTCGGGCATTCTTTTGTTTTTATCACAGCCTACTCCGGTGCATAAGTACCTAGGTATATAATAATTGTGGGTAATTCAATAATGTGTAGGTACCTATAATATAGGCACTGAAAAATATTAAATAACCTCAAAATCTACGTTTAGACACGGCATCCCTTATAAAAGATGAAGAGAACACAAAAGACTGTAGGTATACCTATCGAATAAAGAAATAAAATACCTCGTAAAATACCTATAGCTAAAATAACTAAACATGTACCTAGGTATTTATAGTGTAGGTATGTACTGTTGTGAAAAATATTGAATAACCTAACAGCTACAAGGTTTAGACACATCAGGACGTCCCTTATAAAATTTGAAAAGAAGCGAAAAAGAAATTGTTATGAAATTCCAGGTGAAATTCAGAAAATTTCAATCTGAACACCCTGTATCACTAAATCATTATCGAAGTGTTGCGCTTTGTTCGGATTAACATTATGGCTCAAATTTAATAATTTATATTAACTTCAAAAAACAATGTCACTATACGATTCATAAAAGGACCTATAATATTAAAATACATATATTAATCATTGACAAAAAATCTCAAAAAGTGAATACTTATAGATTTCGAATGACCGACACAACTGAAAATATACAGATTGTTCTATTTAAGATATTAATTGACACCGTAAAAGTGAGACACCCTGTACATTCAAAAATAATTTGTCTCCAAAATACAAATTTGAGACTCTTCAATGATAGGTAGCTATAAATTACCTAGGTAGTGTTGCGAATTGTTTCGAAATTTAAAATTTGAAGTTCCGACACCCGAAATTCCACAAAAAAAAAAACGAATTGATATGACCCCTATGCGCTTCGATATACGTTTCAGTATATATACCTACCTAAGCCCATACCTATTACCCTTATTGCACCTTTTACGCTCAAAATGTGAAACCGGAGCAGTTTCAAATAAGTTTTTCTAATGCCTCAACTCCAAATCCCAAGTTTGTAAATGGTGGTTCTCAAAATGTTCACTAAAACTTATTCTTGCAACTATATTTTACCAACATTTGAATTGCCCAACTCTTTAAAATTAATGCATTAAATTCCATCAAACTACAAGTTCATGAAGGCAACAAAATAAAGTGACGAACTCCATTGAGTTTGTGCCTCGTTCGGCAATCGAAGGGATGAGGGGGGGAGAGGGGTAATATAAAACAATACCGACTTTATGGTTCAGTGGTAGAGCGTTGGACTGTAAATCTAGAGGTCTGGTGTTCGAACCTGGGTTGAGGTGAATTTTTCATCTGCGTCATCAGAGATGGAAATTGCCTTAGACGAATTTCGAGCATTCTGCCGGGTACTCCGAATTAGGTTTTCCTGCAGTTTTCCTAATTCGTAAGGTAAATACCGGCGAGTAGTACCTATAGAACAACTTAAGACCTTCTGCAGAGGCATCTCTAAAAAGCATTATGCGGGTCACTCTGTAATTGGGCGCAAGCCTTTTGAGGGCCCAGAACAAGAAAGGGATAATAAATAAATAAATAAATAAATAAATAAATAAATAAATAAATAAATAATTAAATAAATAAATAAATAAATAAATAAATAAATAAATAAATAAATAAATAAATAAATAAATAAATAAATAAATAAATAAATAAATAAAACAAGGAATCTAATCTTTAAAATTAATTAAAGAAATTCCATCACAACAAAATAAAGTGACGAACCCCTACTAAAGATGAGTTTGGATCAAGTTTGTGCCGAACTCGCCTTCGGCTCGCTCGGCAACCTTTGGGAGGAAGGGGAGTAACATAAAGTAAGGAATCTAATCTTTAAAGTTAATTAATGAAATTCCATCAAATTACAACTTCATTAAGACAAAAAAATAAAGTGATAAACCCTACTCGGGGTGAGTTTAGGTAAAGTTTGTACCGCACTCGCCTTCGGTGCGCGCGACAATCGTGGGGGGAGGGAGGGGGTAATATAAAACTCTATTCTTTTAAATTATAATGCATGAAATTCCATCAAATTACAACCTTATGAAGGAACAAAATAAAGTGACAATCCCTACTAAGGGTCAGTTTGTGCCGAACTCGCCTGCGGCTCGCTCGGCAATCGTGGGGGGGGGGGGGGGGGGGATGACGGGTAATAATAAACAAGGAATCTAATCTTTAAACTTAATAGATGAAATTCCATCTAATTACAAGTTCATAGAGGCAACAAAATAAAGTGACGAACCCTACTAAAGGTGAGTTTGGGTAAAATTTGTGACGATCGGCAATCGTGGGGAGGGGGGGGGAAAGACTGCACGAAAGTACCTAAGTGTCGCAAATTAATTAGGTACCTACCTATTTACTGCAAGTGTAAGGTATTCCCTATTTCGTAGTAGCACCTAGATATAATATTAATTAAAAAGGGAAAAGATGAACTACGAAATAGAGACAACACTTGCAGTTCAAAAGTTATGGGCAAAAAACCAATTTCGACAAAAAATTCAAAGGGCTGTGACTTTTGATCTAGTAGTCCGATCTTGGAACTGTTTGAAATTATGGATTCTACATGCCACATTCTATAAGAAAATATTTTTTTCCGGTCGATCTGTGACAATTTTTTTTTCGGATAATAAATAAATAAATAAACAAATAAATAAATAAATAAACAAATAAATAAATAAATAAATAAATAAATAAATAAATAAATAAATAAAACAAGGAATCTAATCTTTAAAATTAATTAAGGGAATTCTATCAAATTACAAGTTCATGGAGGCAACAAAATAAAGTGACGAACCCTACTGAAGAGGAGTTTGTGCCTTGTTCGGCAATCAAAAGAGAGGGGGGGGGGGGTGATATAAAACAAGGAATTCAATCTTTACAATTAATGTATTGAATTCCATCAAATTACAACTTTATGAAGACAAGTTACGAACCCTACTAATGGTGAGTTTGAGTCAAGTTTGTTGGGGTGGGGTGGGAGGGGGATAGGGGGAAGAGGAATAATATTAAACAAGGAATCCAATCTTCAAACTTAGTGCATGAAATTCCATCAAATTACAAGTTCATGGAGATGGAGGCAACAAAGAAAGTGATAAACCCTACTAAAGGTGAGTTTGAGTAAAGCTTGTGCCGAACTCGCCTTCGGCTCGCTCGGCAATCTTGGGCGCAGGGGGGAGTAATATACAACAAGGAATCTAATCATTAAATTTAATTAATGAAATTTCATCAAATTACAAGTTCATGGAGGCAATCCAGCAAATTAAAACTTCATGAAGACGACAAAATAAAGTGACAAACCCTACTAAAGGTGAGTTTGTGACGAGCGAGCCGCATTGTGGGGGAGGGGGATGAGAGGTAATATTAAACAAAGAATCTAATCTTTAAACTTAATGCATGATACAACAAAATAACCCTACTAAAGGTGAGTTTGGGCATTGTTTAAATACTTCATATTTAAACAATGGTTTGGGTAAAGTTTGTGCCGAACTTGCCTTCGGCTCGCTCGGTTGTGGTATGTGGGAAACTTTAAAACAATTAGGAATCCAATTTTTAAAATTAAAGCATAAGAAATCCCTTCGAAATTCGTGTTCGTGGAGGCAACAAAACAAAGCGATGAATGTGGAGTTGGGTGAAATTTGTAAAGACTAGAGGGTGGTCCAAGTTGGACACTTTCTAATGGAAACGCCTTTAATTTAAAGAGAAAAATGGAGCTGGGTGCATGGAGTTCAATTTTAAAGAGAAAATCACTGGTGCATAGAGAATTAAGATATCTCCAATCGTTTGGCCGCTAGGGGGCGTTTCTCGATATTAGTCACTTTCTTTAATGCCCCATAACTTTCTTATTATTATAAAGATAATTGATTTTATGTAGAGTATATTACGATACAGTTTCTATATACAGGGTCTTTGGTTTTTTTATTAGATTATTTTTTCATGCAGAGTTTTTGCAAAGAGTAGGTTATACATTTTAATGTATAAATAATATTTGCAATTTTGCATATTACAATATTTGTATTGCAGACACCTACGTTTTCTTGGCGAACAAACGATATCAGGATACGACCATTTTTTAGGTAGGTATCTAGGAGTTTTTACCTATTAGTTCCAAAGATTTTTAACTTCAAATCATACCTACACAAAAAACAAAGAACGCGAAAACGTATGTGAATAAAACAAATAAGTAATATAATATACAGGGTGTTTCGAAATTCGTGCACACGGACTATGGGATGGGACAAAAACTGAACAAAAAGTTCCTCTAGGTACCAGTTTTCCATCAGACTGCTATTTTTCGAGCTACCGCGGTTTTAAAAATCTCCACCCCCCCTACGCTGCGCCACTGGTTAAACTTAATAATAACACATTTGTAAAAACACGTTATGGCACCGCAACATTACCGTTGAACAGAATTCGGTCTTCTAATAAAGCGGATGTCGCAACTCGTATAAACGCACTGTTTGCCCTGCTCGATTATTGCAAGCCCCAAGTGCCATCAGCATATCGTAATATTCTCGATTTGAATAATTACCGGCCATTATTTCGCAATTTTAATTGTACGATAATTACAATAAATTGTTTTGAACTACCTTTTGTTTTCCGGCATTTTCATTTTCAGATTTTTCGAACAACGACAACTCGAAAAGTGCCGGTCTGATCAAAAACTGGTAGAGGAACTTTTTATTCAGTTTTCGTTGTATAACACCATCCCACAGTCCGTGTGCGCGAATTTCGAAACACCATGTATAACATTGAAAATGTCGTTTTAAACAATCTTGTCATCTTTTCATCGCCATGGAAACCTAGATGTCCGCAATAAAAATATGAAATGCAATATCGCAAATTATATTTAATATAAATATATCAAAATTTCGGAAATTTTACGCTCTTTTCAAAAACTTCAAAATACATAGGGTGGTCCGTATGAAAAAATGTAGTATAGGGTAGTATACGAAAAACCAAACACTCTGTATAAAAACTGCGTGCTGCGCTGGTGACTAGATAAAAAAGTACCTACCCTAAAGAAGGTTTTGCCAGAAGCAATTATATTAAAAATAAGAAAGTTATGCAGCATTAAAGAGATCGACTAAATTCGAGAAACGCTATAGCGATCAAACGATTGGAGATTCCCTTTGCGCCAGTGATTTTTTCTTTAAAATTGAGCACCAAGCACCTAGGTCCATTTTTTCTATCCTTTAAAATACTGAACGTTTCCATAGGAAAGTATCCAATTCGGACCACCCTGTAGATGCGATATGTTTAAACGAGGAATCCAATCTTTAAAATTAAAGCACGAAATTTCATCAAATGAGTTCAAGGCGACAAAAAGTGATGAACTCTACTAAACCTTTTTTTGACAATATTGTAAGTGATGCTCTGCACCCAAACATGAAAATAAAAATAAATAAAAAATAAAATAAATAAAGGTAAATTTGGGCAAAATTTGTGCAGGAGTCGCCTTCAGGAATCCAAAACTTAAAATGAAAGCATGGGATTCTTCCAAAATCCAAGTTCATAGAAGCAACAAAATAAAGTGAGAACCTTACTAAAGGTATGAGTTTGGGTAAATTCCTGGGGAATTCCTTCAAGGTTTCATTCATGGAAGCAACAAAATGAAATGACGATGAACTCTACTAAATGTAGATTTTTGGAAAACTTGTGCCGAACTCGCCTTCGGCTCGCTTCAGTCTTAAAAAATGAAAACGACGGATTCCTCCACAATACCGATATATGGGGGCAACAAAATTAAGTTATGAACTCTCCTACGGGTGGATTTAGATTAAATTTGTGTTCAGACAAATCACCAAAAAGCAGTGCTATTTTAAGAGCAGACGACGTTTGCCAACCTTCCATTGATTAGTCGCCTCCTACGACATGCAGTGTCTCTGCAGTAGGGCTATTCGTTCCCGACCCTACACGGGTCGTGCATTAATAAAAAAGCTATAATGTTTCAGTGATTTTTCTCCAGAAAAGTGTGCAATAGATCTATAGAAAGAATTAATAAGTAATAATAATAAATAATTATTTTTGTGCTACCTTCGACTACTGGGTCTGGGAGTATGGAGTACCACCCAGCATTCGAAGATTTGATAACCTTTTCCATAAGACTCCATAAGGGCGCTATAGGAAACACATTCTTTTACTAAAACCCTTGTATACCCTCACGATAATTTTTGAAACAAGATCATGAAGTTGAAGGCTAAGAGATGTAGAAAACAAAGGTAATACGGAGTGTGTGGGGGGGGGGGGGAGAGTCTGCATCTCAATTACCTTTTCACTAACCCTACCATAAGGCTGCCAGGGGTAGTAGAGAAACAACACCTCTACTGCCGGGAGATATAGCACCGGGGGGCCTGTGGGGTATGGAATAAGAATACCTCCCATCACTATGCAGATTTGAAGACCTTTTCGCACAAGCTAGGTACCTACCATGGCCGTGCTACAGGGGTGGCATTAAAAAATGATTAAGTCCTCACCTTTCCCGAGAGTACCTATACTTTTGCGAAGAGGTAATGCAATCCTCGTAATGCTGAAGAGTATTCCGCCCCCCCCCCCTTTCAAGATGCCCCGGTGACACGTTCTTTTCCAAAAACCTTTGGCACTCTCACGATAATTTTCGAGACAAGATCATGAGGGTGTTAAAGGCTGGACGATTTTGAAGGAGAATATAATACCGACCGATGGATCTGCTACCCCCCCCCCCCTCCAACTTCAAACAACATAATACCTATAATTAGCATATCAAGTCGATAGCAAGCAAATTCTTTATATTTTATTTTGCCTTTATTTTTAAGTGGGCGGGGTTTCAGCCGAGGCATATCTCCTGGAATTCGTGAGTTATTGGACGTAATGCGGATGGAATTACTTCAAAAGAGATATTCCGAAGATCTGATCGGTTTTGCGAATTCGTGGTTTGAGAGGGACAAAGAATATCATTTCTAGAAGAATATCCAGACTGTGAAATTTAGGGAAATAAAGTGAAATAGTATATGCGATCAAATATGAGTTGGTGTCGAGTCACCTTTGGAATTTTTGTTTATATGAAAATCGTACTTAACTTGACCTTCCAAAGGCGACTCGACAGCAACTCATTTTTGATCGCCCGTTATTTGTTTCGAAGATAGAAAAAAATCTTCTACTTCATTATATTCTGTGGGCAGAAGAAGAAATTTAAACAGTGCTTCAAACGAACACAGTTAGAAGAAGAAAGACGTCTTCATATACGTTGTTGTCCTGATACTTTCAAAAACCTCACAATGTTAAACAAAATATAGTCAGGTATTGATATGATCGGACCTAACCCCATTTTTTTTAATGGAATACCATATATGTATATTTTAATCTATAAAAACTGCACATTTTTTTAAACTTTTTTTAATTTTTTTAAATCTTCCATTGATTTTTTGGATTACTTGAATGGTTTTTTAATATTAGGTACTTATACCTATGGTGTGTTATTTCTGGAGAGAAAATTAAAAATGCTGTTTCTTTAGATTAAAATATACAGGGTATTTATTTTTTGAAAAACGTAGTAGCTTGGACTTGGAATCTGGAAGCGCTTCCTGAATCCCGAAAGTTAAAGCTCAAACTTACCTACAGTCCATGACATTAAATCTTTAAATTTTAACTTTAATTTTCAATCCTGTGGATTTTGACCTTGAACTTCCAATTAATGCAGAAAATTGTGTTAATTCCGACAACCTCTCTAGTGTCTATAATTAAGCACGGGTGGCTCCCAATTTGCGTTTAACAAACTTCCCGAGTAACGAACAAGTCTAAGGTAATTAGGCAAAAACGCATTCGGAAAAACACTTTTAAACCGTTTCAAAATTGCTTTCGCCATGCCTTCCCATAAGAAACCTCGACTCCTCTTAATTTACGCGTTCACGCAACAGGAAATAGGTGGTAATTTTAAATAAGCGCGAATTATTATTATTACAATCTCTACGCGTTTACAAAACGGCATAACAGATAACGCGAATGGTAATTAGTAATTTATTCGGTACATTCCGTAATTAGCATCGTCTCCTAATTGTTACCTACGCTAGAGCTTTAATAACAATATTTTTAGACGTTTTTTAATTTACGATTTGTATAATTAATTTCGAGCGCGGCCCATTTGCATACAAGCAATCGGATTTATGCAGCTATACGTAATAATTGGAAACAGCGCCCTCTCAACTTCAATTAGGCCAAATGTAATTAACGAATTTGAGCACGCATTAGGTATACACTAAATCATGTAGAATGTATTTTAATTATCCGCATATTGCGCGGTGTCAATGCTTTACCGTATCCGAGTAGTTATTAATTGTGACATTAATTTAATTGTGCGTAACATGAGGTTAAATCTGGCTCGCCGAGACTTGTAAATTGAGAACTGGCGAACAAAAAACAGTCAATATTTTACAAAATTTTCTACACAATAGAGTGCGTTAGTAGTCGCCCTCGTGCGTGAGGATTTATTACACCATTAGCAAGCGTAATTGTGTGTTATCGTACTAATCCTCTATGAAAATTCGCTTTTAGATTTTACTAATCTTAATTCCATAACTGTAACGGACGTCTTTCCTTGACAAATCTGTTTACTTGCTTCAAAATGGGTTGCCAGTATTGTATTCCCTTTACATGACCCCCTACTTGTATTTGTAACTTGTTGCTACAAGATAAAATAAAATTTCAAACAAGGAACACTTCAGAAATATCTCAATCATTTTGCAAGTGTTTTAGGGATATCAAAAAAGATAATAAGTATTAAAAAAATAGCAAAAATATTAACATTTCAATATGGATCTTAAAACATTCCAAGAACAATCGAATTCAGAAAGTATTGGAGAAACAAAAAAAAAACAGAATAATAAAATCTGGAAAAAGCAGCAGTTATATGCCAAAAAGGTTTCTGACAACGAAAAATGGTATGAGGACCATTGGAGACGGTTTCCAAAAATGGTAAAAATACCCAGCCCAGCCAAATTTCTTTTTTACTTTTTGGCACAAATCTATTTCTAGTATTTCGAGATAATTTGTTTGTTTATTTTTGTTACGAAGAACCTCCTTCTGTTCAAACACTGTAGCAATGATTTTAAAGGGTGTTTGGACGAAAAACCACCCTTTTTCTATATGGAGTGTCAAAACTTTTCTAGAATTAAAGTTTTTGAAACTTTGTACGCTACTTCAGATACATTATGGTTATCTTTTACATGCCTATGTAATAAATCCTCTTTTTTTGAAATAGGGATGGTTTTTTTTAAATGTTTTTCCTCAATCGTTTAAAAATGTGTCCAAAACCCTTTTGGAATTGCAAAAGCGTTCAAACCGTTTTTAATTCTGGGTTTCACGTTTTCTAAAATCGAATCTTGCTAGAAAAGTGGCTTGTGTATCAAATGTGTTAACAAGAAAGGGAATTGATTTCTAGATTAGAGAAAGACAAATATAGGTAAATGTAAATGTAAATCTAAACAAGTTAAAAACGTGGTCACTCGCGCGACGGACGAAAGAGTATTTTCTTCGCACGAAATCAGTAATAACTCGAGAAGGAAGTGACCAATCCAAATAAACTTTTGTCGTTCTGGCTTCTGGGCTGTACTGTAAAGAAGAAACCACAATGAAAAAGCTTAAACTGGAGGACTAGTAGTGGTACAGACGGACAGACGGACAATAGCGTTCATTTTCCTTTTAGAATATGCGCGAAAAAGTACCATAACTAGAACATCTTTTTGAAAAAGTAGTACTCTCGGCAAAGGAGAACTTAATCATTTTTTAATATATAGGTACCTACCCCTAGCACTACCACGGTAACTTTTGCGGAAAGTTAATCAAATGTGGATGTTGCTGGGGGGTATTGATGGGGAGTATGGAGAACCCCCAGTACAAAATTCTTCCACAAAAACGTCTAAGTTACTCATACGATAATTTGCAAGAAAACTCCATTAAACTTGCTCTACTCTTGTGAGAGAACGTAGTACCGGGAAGTCTAGAGGGTATGGAATACCCCCTCACCCTTCCTTCAACAGTAAGACGATTTGATTACTTTTTCGCAAGAGTATTGTACTCTCGGAAAAGGAGATCTTGATCATTTTTTAATACCTACTACCCTTAGAATTGCCAGACTAATTTTTTCGAAAAGGTCATCAAATCTTCGTATTGCTGGGGGTGTTCCATCCCCCCCCCCTCCCCAGAGGTATGTTTTGCCCTCAAAAACATATAATGTTGCTCATACGATAATTTACGAGGAAACGCCATATCGACGGTACTATACTCTTGTGAGAGAACGTAGCATCGGAGGTCTGTAGGGTACGGAACACCCCCCCCCCCAAGGTACCTAGTACTGCAAAGAAAGATTTGATCATTTTTCCCATAGCACTGCCATGGCAACTTTTGCAGAAAGTTCATCAAATCTGCCAGTGACGGATCCAGAGATACTTTTCAAGGGGAGCACATTGCGAATGTACAACTTTTAACTTCCCTCGCTCGAAAACACCATCCCCCATTTTTAGAAAGATAGGAAGTGGTGCAACGGAACTACTGTAAATTAAGTTGTCTATAACAATTGAAAGGGTGCGTTTTGCCCTTTCGTCAAAACTTTTTTGGCTAGTCATAGGGGGAAATTGACCATTTTTCCCCCTGCCGAATCCACCACTGAAATATTGGTGTCGCTACAACCCCCCCCCCCTCCCCCTCTTAAACAAAAACTTCTAATGTTACTCATAAGATCATTTGTGAGGAAACGCCATCGAACTCACTATAGTCTTCTGAGAGAGAAAGAGTAGTACCCCATGGTGCTATAGGTATTCTTCCTCAAAAACGACTGGTATGGAATACTCCCCAGAAGTAGTACTTCGGCAAACGAAGATTTGATCATTTTTTAATAGCACCCCTAGCACTGTCATATCCTCGTAGTCACTTTTGCGACAAGGACAGCAAATTTTCGTATAACAAGCTTATCCTACTCTTGTAAGAGATCGTAGTACCGGGAGGCCGGGTATATAGAATACACCCCCCCCCCTCACCCCATCCCCCAGCGTTACGAGGATTTTAGCAAAGCTGTAATACGCTCGGCAAAGGAAGGCTACATGGTTTTTTTTAATACTACCCCTAGCACTGCCATAGTAGCTTTTGAGAAAAGTCATGTGGGTTGGGAGGGGGGGGGGGATAAAATATCACCTGGCATTACAAGGATTTGATTACTTCTAAATTAATTTTGCCTTCATGATATTCTAATGAAAGGTCTCCACAGAAGGTACAGTTTTCTGCCAGTTACCGCTCTTTTTTCTCACTCCTTATCAAAAGAGATGGGGGGGAGGGGGGGTGGAACTGGTTTTATCCTTCATGGTACTCTAATGAAAGGTCTCAATGAAAGGAATTAATTTCTACCAACCATCGTCCTCCTCCTCGGCCCCTTATCGTGGATACTCACAAAGGGCGATTGGGACGTCTGGAAGAAATATATCTATTGGTGATGTCAAACCGTTAAGGGCGCGTATCTTGAAAACGGCTGAGGAAAGTAGGTACCAGCAAAGGCAACATTAATTGTCTACACGAGACAAATTTATTAATGAAGTCGAAGCGAATATCTTGGAAACGAAGTGTCGGAAGGGGTACTCATAAAGGGCAAGTGGAACGTCAGGACGAGACATATCCATTGGTTTCAGTGTCTCGAAAATGTTGGTGAAAAAAATATTTTCATTTATGAGCAGATTTGATCATTTGATTTTTTCAATCCGACAAACGGTTTTCACGTAAAAAAAGAAAATATTTTTTTCTCTGCACGGTGATATTGTCATATTAACCATAGTGTCATGATCATGCAGAGAAACGGCTTTTATTTTTTTAAGCGAAAACCTTGCATCGGATTGAAAAAAAACAAAGGGATCAAATTTGCTTAGAAATGATTGGATAGGAATGATTTCAAGAATAATTTTTATTTTCAGCGAAATCAGTGGCGTACCATCAATGTCTGCCAAAATGGGCATGTGAAATTCCGTACGTACGCCACTGGTAAAAATTAAAAAAATGTGGTACGTTAAAAAATGCCTCTGGATACATAGTACATACATGCCAAATTTCATTAAAATATCTAAGGTGGTATTACAGATATTAATATTACCTAAATGATTTATTTTTGAAAACTTTACCACCCTGTATCTCAACAGTTAAAACGTTTCTTTTTAAAATGGACCCAAAAATCGGCCCCTTAAATATTGACATTCAATTATGAAACACTCTGTATAGCGTAGATTTTGAATGTATGACAGGCGACCTGTAAATGTTTATGTGTATAGAGCCCCCTCCTCGTAAATTATGCACAAAGAAAAAAAACATCGATAAATATAGCATGCTACTTCTGTTTGAAAAAATTCGCTTTATCTGCACAAGAGTTGTGCACAATTTATACTTGTTTAATACTACCCCTATCACTGTCATGGTAACTTTGTGAGGTCACCAGAGGGGGGAGGGGGCAATGTAAGCGAATAAGGCGCTTCGCTCCGCCGCGCGTCACCGAGCGTCAGCGTTTATGGAGATTTTCCTTTGCGAAAAAGTGTCTTTGAATTGAAAACTAAGACCGCGCGAGTTCATTATATATTAATATCTACCAACCAACGGCCGTCTTGTGACGCCAGTAGCGCAATCTACAATTTGCGCGTAGTTTGAAAATAAAAAGCTTTCGTCATCTAACCCCCCGTTCCCTCTTCGGCAAAGGATGCGGCCTGATCATTGTTAATATAGTACCTAGGTAGGTACCTCTAGCACTGCCATATATACCTAATGTTTGCGATGTCTTTCTTTCGTTTGGGGGGGGGGGGTATTCCATACCTCCAGACCCCTCGGTGCTAGATTTATCCACAAAAACGTTTAATGTTTAACGCCCATACGATAATTTGCAAGAAAGTGCCATCGGATTTACTCCAGTTTATGTGGGAAAACGTAGTACCGGGTAGTCAGAATGGTATGGAATACCCCCCACTACTACGAGGATTATTTACCTTTTCATAAAAGTAGTACACATACCTACTCTCGGCAAAAGAGATCTTGATCATTTTTACTACCCCTACCAGTTCCATGGTAGCGTTTGACAATAGGTCATCAAATCTTCGTAGTAGGTATTACTGAGGGATATTATAACACCCTGGAATACCCCTCAGTATTGCGAAGATTTGATGACCTTTGCGCAAAAGAAGTATTCTTTCTTAATACCACCCCTTTTGGTAACATTTGCGAAAAGTAATCAAATCTGCGTATCGCTGCCGGGTACTCCATACCCCCCAGACCACCGCATATGCAGAATATCCCTCGGCAAATCGAACATTTGATTACCTTTTCGCAACTCTCGACAATGGAGGTCTTGATCATAGCGAAAAGTAATCAAATCTTCATATTGCAGGGGGTATTCCATACCACCCCCTGTGCTAGGTATATTCTTCCACAAAAACGTCTGACGTTAGACGAGAAAAAGCTTTGTGTCTTTTGCGTTTTGCACTGAGGCGAAGGACTTTCTGTCTTTATTTATTTATTTATTGTCTCCCTCATGTTCTGGGCTCTCAATAGGCCCAATTACAGAGTGAGCCTCATAATGCTTTTTAGACTTTAGAGGCACTCCTGCAGAAGGTCTGTAAACCATTAGGGAAAGAAAAACTAATGGTAGAAAAAGTCGGATTAAAGAGGGAAACTGCATGTCAAAAAGGAGCGAAATTTGATTTATAAACGTCCACTGTTATAGAGGAGAAACAATTGAAATTTTATTTCTTACCAGAGCGCAAAATCCCTGGCGCGGTATAAATAGCGTTCAACGCGTATCGTCTTACGTGGTGGTCGCATTCAATGATAAAATAAAAACTGGAATTCCTCTACCTGCTTAAGCTTAAACTACAATTCGCCAATTATTTCGTAGACGATCCGATCTTCTCTTCGAGTAGTAGGTTTAGTGGAGAAAAATTAGACCTATAAAGTAAATTAGATCCGACCTACTTCCGAAATTTCGAACGCGGCGGCGCTGCCTCCGTCGCCGCCAATTTCGAAAAGCGAAGTCCGTCCGTGGATTATAACTTTCGTTCGGCGCGCAAACGACACACGCCAAAAAAAAAACCGTCATCGAGAAGACGTCGATACGAAACTGACACCTCTGGCCGTTTAGCAAAGCTCGTAATGGGGGCGTGTCCATTATGATTATATAAGTGGGGTGAAACGTGGAAAAGGGTGTGGCCTGGTCTCTTATGAGTGGTATAATCTGTTGGGATGTTCAAGTAACCATACCTTTGGTATATTTTACAACTCGGCTTCGTCAAGAATAAGCCCTGGCGACGTGGATTTGCACATTAAATGATCGTTCGGTTATCGTTCAATCAGACCCTTTTTCTACGTCTGATGCATGCGACTGGTATGTGTTTAGTTCCAATCCACTTCAAATTAACAAATAATGTACACTGGATGTCGTAGTCCATTTTTTCCCTGATACGTTGTCAAATGCACCGCCAATTATGGCGTATACGTATGGAGCAATTGCGGTTCTTGTTTGAGTAATTTAAGCTCCGCTTCTTTTATTAAAATTGAATAACGCCGACATTTGCATCGGCAAACGACACAATTCTCTACAGTCTCCCAACTTTTGGATCAATAGCATTGGGTCCCGCTATTGATCCCTGTGGCACCCCATTTTTACTATATGAGATAGTAGCAATAGGTCGACTGGGCACATGTTAAACTTGGTCGTAACGTGCAATTTGCAATCAACCTGCAATTGACAAATGCATTGTACAGACCGGAAATCCGCACATAGTACCTAAAATGTTACACGATGTAACGATTTTTTAATAGGCTTACCTACTTTCGGATCAAATCCGAAAATGTGGGCCTTCACATTACCTATGTTTAAATCCATAATTGTGTGTCCTACTATTGCAGTCCTTAGCGTTTTGCGACACTAAGTAAACTTTTCTAGGTTTAGCTGTCTCTCCTGGAAAAAATTCGAGAGATATTTTGGTATTTTTTTTTAATTTCTCGACCCCTTACCTAAGATATGCGGAGGGATATTCATATATTTTCCGGCTGGGAAATTTTTGGCTACAATACGCACCAAAATCCCTCAATATGAACGCACCTGAAGAACCTGGAAGACCTAGAAGAGCCTAAAAACTTCAAAAATGTAAAAAACGTGCAGGACATAAACAACTCGGAGAACCTGAAGAACCTGCAAAATCCGAAGAACCTGAAGATCTTGTATAACGAACCTGGAGGAACCTGAAGAAAGAGTAATAAGTTACAAACTCAAGGCAGCTTCATGAAAGGACGGGGAAAAGAACTGCAAGTCAGTTGTGAAATAACTGAAGAATGCAAACAACGCGAATATCGTGAAGGAAAAAAGCAAAAGAAACTGAAGAACTGGAATAACATTAAAAAAACGATACTGTGTAAGTAAGTACCTATTCCTATGATAGAAAAGTGCTAAAAGGAATAAGGAAACACTAAGATAGCACAATCTGATGATATCCTACTGGAAAACAGGGAATAGGATAACAAGAAACGAATAAAATTAAGAATTGAGGTTAGGTAGGTAGGTACTAGGTATTTGAAATATCTCGAGAAAATAGAATACTTATACCTAAGTATCTGAACAATCTGAGGAAACCGGAGGATCCAACAGAACGGTAATGTGATGTGAAGGATCCAAAGGATGCCAAGAATCTGAAGCACTAGATGAAATTGTACGGGATATGTAAGATTTGAATGATCTGATCAATGTGAACGATCTAAAAAATCCGAAGAATCAAAAAATTGGAAGAATGCCAAAATTTCTAAATGTATCTACTCGTATCAGGGAATTTGATGAATCCGAAGAAGCCAAAAGATTCTAAAAATCCGAATAATCTGAATAATTTTAATAATCTGAAGGATCTGAAAGATCTGCATGATCTGAGGAATCTGAGGGATCTCAGTGATCTGAGGAATCTGAAGAATCGGAAGAATCTGAAGAATCTGAAGAAGCTGAAGAATCTGAAGAATCTGAAGAATCTGAAGAATCTGAAGAATCTGAAGAATCTGAAGAATCTGAAGAATCTGAAGAATCTGAAGAGTCTGAAGAATATCAATAATCTCAAGGATCTCAACCATTTCAAATCTTAGGAATTTCAGGAATCTGAGGTATCTCAAGAATCTCTAGAACTTCAAGAACCTCAAGGACCTTAAGGATTTAAATGATTTTAAGGACGTACATCGGAAAGAACAGGACCTACAACCGGCAAGCAAGTTCCAGGAGAATCTTTAAGAATCGTTAAAGAAAAATTTAGCAGGTCTTGGTTTTACAATTTCAAACTTCTTGTCCTTTTTGAATCTTATATTCTGGACGTCTTAACGTATCTTGAATCCTACATTCTGAATACGAATCTCTCAATCTTGTTCCGTTCATGTTGAATCCTGAATTTTTCTCTTCGAATCCTAATTGGATGTTGCATCTTGAATCATTAACTTCGAATCTGAATCATAGAGTGAATCATAAGAATCATAAAAATTCCCATGAACCTCAAAGATCTCCAGAAGAATTTCAAGAAACTCAAGTCTCCAAAGTATCAAGAGCATCACGAATCATAAGAACCTCAAAAAACCTCCAGATTTTCAAGAATCTAAGAATCTGAAGAATCCGAAGAACTCGAACAACACTGAAGAATCTGAAGATCTCAAGATTCTGAAGATTCTCAAAAATCTCAACAATTTCAATAATTTCAGGAGGACGTACATCGGCAAGAACGGAAGGATCTGCCTACAGCCTCAAAGTGAGTTCCAGGAAAATGTTAAGGATGCTTAAACAAAAATCTAGTAGGTCTAGGATTTACAATTTCAAACTTTTTGTTTTTGTTTCAAGAAACTCAAGTCTCCAAAGTATCAAGAGCCTCACGAATCATAAGAACCTCAAAAAACCTCAGTCTCCAGATTTTCAAAAATCTAAGAGTCTGAAGAATCCGAAGAACTCAAACAACATGAAGAAACTGAATAATATGAAGAATCTGAAAAATTTTGAAGATTCTGAAGAATCTAAAGAAGCTCAAGATTCTAAAGATTCTCAGGAATCTCAACAATCTCAATAATTTCAGGAGGACGTACATCAGCAAGAACGTAAGAACCTGCCTACAGCCTGCAAGTGAGTTTCAGGAAAATCTTTAAGAAAGAAAAATCTAGTAGGTCTAGTTTTTACGATTTAAGAATCATAAAAATTTCCAAGAACGTCAAAAATCTCCAGAAAAATTTTCAAGAAACTCAAGTCTCCAAAGTATCAAGGGCATCACGAATCATAAGAACCTGAAAACACTTGAGTCTCCAGATTTTCAAGAATCTCAAGAATCTAAGAATCTGAAGAATCCGAAGAACGTGAAGAATGTGCAGAATCTGAAGAATCTGAAGAAACCGAAGAATCCGAAGAAAAATCTGAAGAATCCGAGGAGTCTTGCAAAATGTGAACAATTTATAGAATTCGAACAATCCGAAAAATGTAAAGAAATCGGAAAATCAAAAAAAAACTCGAAAAATCGGAATGGTTCGAGATATCCGATTTGACTAATCTGAACTCAAACTCAAAAAATCTGCAGGGTCTTAAAAATGCGACAAATCTGATTAAGCCGAAGAACCTGAAAGATACGAAAGACGTAGAGGAAAAAACGGTAATTCTGAAAAATTTGAAGAATCCGAAGGGAATGAAAAATTTGAATTTGAACAATTCCAATAATTTGAAAAATCCAAATGATTTGAAGAATCTAAAAAATCAAAAAGCAATCTAAAGGATCCGAAAAATGCCAGGAATTTGATGAACACGAGGAATCCGAAGAATCTGCATGATAGGAGAGATGTAAGGAATCTGGAAAATCTCAAGGTGTTGAAGGGTAAGAAAAACCTGAAGGATCTAAAATGCTAAAGAATCTGAAGATTGTGAAAATCGAGGGGTACAAAGAATCTGAAGAATAAGAGAGATCTATAAAATCTGAAGTATCTTAAGAATCAAAAGAGCCGGAACATTTTGAAAAATAGGTCAAAATTCAAAATTTGAAGAATCTGAAGAACCTAAAAAATCTGAATTTGGAAGATTTAAAAAACCAGAAGAATTCAAAAAATTCGAAGAATCTGAGGAATTCGAGAAATCAGAGGAATCTGAACATCAGGCAATAATACTTTCAATTTCAAAACAGTTCTAATAGTAAAGTTCAAAACAAAAATTGTTGGAGGATTATCACAGACCTTTTAAAGAAAACCGCCTCTTGGGAAATCTGTTTTCCCCTCGCCTTTTGATTCTTCGACGGAAGTGAGCAAATAGAATAAAATGAAGAATTGGTCGGATGAAACCCAAAGTGAAGAATTGATAAAATTCGAAGGGTCGGGGTAATCGAGGAGTAGAAGAATAAGTCGAAAAATCAGTTAAAGAGGAAGAATTTGAAAGTTTTGCTCAATTTTTCAAGAACACTTCGGAAAGGGAATCTGAGGCATCGGACATAAAAATGCAAAAAAACCATTTATAAAAGTTTGTACCTCATGATGCATAGCGAAGAACGAAGATTTTATATACCCACAAAGAACCGCACATGGACTTTGTTATAGTTGTGGGTAATATTAATATTGATTGTGTAACTTTATGTGAAATTTGATCGACTTTTGCGCTTTTAAAGTAATATTCCCAGTCCTTTCAAAAATGCAAAGTAGACGTCGGCAGACCTTTAATCTTCACTTGCACAATCACCCATTCACACATACCTCAACGGTAATGTTCGAATCTAATTACGTCTATTGTCCCGAAACCTTCAGATTTAGAACTTTTGGCATGGTAATTAACTGTTGTTTACGTCATTTTCGTGATCTATGGGAGCCGATTCTCGCGCCAAATCGAAGGACCAACTTTTAATTAGGTACGCAATACTTTCGTGTCATCTGGCATCCAAAATCTGTCCCCTTTCAATGACGATTTTTAAGAAAAATCTCGTAAAGGTATAAATTACGCGTGGTCCTTCAAAAGCACGTAATAATTAGCGTGTACGCTAATAACACGTCGGCGGACTGGGAAAAGCTGACTTACGTAAAAAAGACAATGGAACATAACGAGTTGCAAAACGTAAAAATGTCTCACTCGCATTATTAGCGTTTGACCAATATATTATTATGAATTTATTATACTAAGAAGACCGAAAAAAGCTCGTCAGATGTGCTATTATTGGTATAGGTAGAACATATGTTCAAATTTCCCATCACTCTCAATGTTAAATTAAATTACAGTCATTTACTTAATCCCTGTCGTAACCGGCTATTAAAATGTTATTAATTGCGCGTCTTAAAAAACGCCATGAGAAAATATGACAGATTCGGTAGTCATTCCAATTTATTTCAAAACAAAGGCTCGCGAAAATCTCCTGAACCAAAAGTCAGGGGTCCCAAATTTCTTCTGAAACAATTGCACTAACAGGTGTCAATACTCGAGTAAGTTTGACGTCAATATTTTCAGTGGCATCGGATCCTCGGATTTTTCACACTCATTTGAATTATTCAGATCCTCCGAAATATTCGGGGTTTTTCGGATTTTTCGATTTCTTCAAATTCTTCAGATATACCTAAGTACTTCGGATTCTTTAGATTTTGTGGGTACTTCGATTCACTCGGATTCTTGTAGTCCGGCTTTTTTGTTTCTTCAGGTTTTTTACATTTTTCAGGTTCTTCAGAGTCTTAAAATTTTACAGATTTCTTTAAATTTTTAAGATTCTTTAGATCCTTCAGATTCTTTAGATTCTTCAGATTCTTCAGATTCTTCAGATTCTTCAGATTCTTCAGATTCTTCAGATTCTTCAGATTCTTCAGATTCTTCAGATTATTCAGATTCTTCAGATTCTTCAGATTCTTCAGATTCTTCAGATTCTTCAGATTCTTCAGATTCTTCAGATTCTTCAGATTCTTCAGATTCTTCAGATTCTTCAGATTCTTCTTCAGATTCTTCAGATTCTTCAGATTCTTCAGATTCTTCAGATTCTTCAGATTCTTCAGATTCTTCAGATTCTTCAGATTCTTCAGATTCTTCAGATTCTTCAGATTCTTCAGATTCTTCAGATTCTTCAGATTCTTCAGATTCTTCAGATTCTTCAGATTCTTCAGATTCTTCATATTCTTCAGATTCTTCATATTCTTCAGATTCTTCAGATTCTTCAGATTCTTCAGATTCTTCAGATTCTTCAGATTCTTCAGATTCTTCAGATTCTTCAGATTCTTCAGATTCTTCAGATTCTTCTGATTCTTCAGATTCTTCAGATTCTTCAGATTCTTCTGATTCTTCAGATTCTTCAGATTCTTCAGGTTCCTCATAGATCTCTCAGATTCCTCAGATCATGCTGATCTTTGCGATCCTTCCGATTATTAAAATTATTCAGATTCTTCGGATTTTTAGGATGCTTTGGCTTCGGATTCCCTAGATTCGAGTAGATACGTAGGAATTTCAGCATTCTTCCAATTTTTTGATTCTTCGGATGCTCTAAGACGTTCCGAGTACAAGATTTGAGGACAAATAAGTTCTGCAAAGTTAAAATTGTGAAACCAAGACGTTTCAGATGTCTTCTTTAAACATTCTTGAAGATTTTCTTGGAACTCACAGTTGATGACATTTTTTGACTGCCAAGATTTCCTGTTATCTTTTCCTTGACATAACAACATGAAGTCCTTACGCTCTTGACGATGTACGTCCTTAAAATTATTTAAATTCTTAAGGTCTATGAGGTTCTGGAGATTCTTGAGATTCCTCAGATTCCTGAAATTTCCTGGGATTCTTGAAATGCTTGATATACTGTAGATTCCTATTATTCCTAAGATTGTTGAGATTCTTGATACTTTGGAGACTCTTGAGGTTCTTCTTTAGAGTCTAGAGATCCTAGAAGTTCTTGGGATCCTTAAGGTTTTTATGAGTCTTATAAATCGCTCTATGATTCAAATTTGAAGTTAAGGGTTCAAGATTCAACATCCTGTTAGGAATTGAAGAGCAAAATTCAGTATTCAACATGTAAGGATCAATATTCAGAAAGTAAGATTGAAGATACGTTAAAGCGTCCAGCATACAAGATTCAAGAAGGACAAAACGGTTGAAATCGTAAAACCAAGACTTTGTAGATTTGACCTTGAAGATTCTCCTGGAACTCACTTGCAGTTTGTAAGTTCTTACATTCTTCACGATGTACGTCTTTAAAATTATTTAAATCCTTAAGGCTCTTGAGGTCCTTAAAGTTCTGAAGATTTCTTAGATTCCTGAAATTCCTGGGACTCTTGAAATTCTTGAATTCCCTGAGATTCCTAAGATATTCTTGATATTCTTGATGTTCTTGATGTCCTTGATGTTGTTGATGTTGTTGATGTTGTTGATGTTGTTGATGTTGTTGATGTTCTTGATGTTCTTGATATTCTTGATATTCTTGAGCTTCTTGAGATCCTTGACATCCTCCAAGAAAGTATAAAACACACTTCAAAAACCTTTACCCCTTGCGTTTCTGTGATCTTGACTAAATAATCTGTAAACGAAAGAGTATATCAGGATAACATAATACGAAAAAGATACCTAATTGAGACTTCCGCCCTTACATTAAATTTTTAGTAAAAAAATATTGATTAGGAGAGCATAATGTGTAAGAAAAAAATTCAACTGATTTTTACGTTCAATTTTGGGAAAGGTGTATCATGATTCATGATACGTAAAAAAACGCACTTCACAAGTATCCATCCTGAGCGTTTCTGTGATCTTAACTAAGTAATCTCTAAAGTAAGGAGTGTATCAGGGCAACATAACACGAATAAGTCGTTCAGACCTTTTTACATTCACTTTTTAGTCAAAATACTGATCAGCAGAACATGGCTTTAATGAAAAAGTTTCTACTCCTATTTACGTTATGTATCAAGAGAACATGATACATAATAACGTGTCTCTTATGGACTTTAATCACACTCTTGCGGTCGATTATGAGGCAAAATTGTTACCAGGAAGCGTAAAATTTTAGAAAACGCACTTCAAAACTTGCGTTTCTTTGCTCCTGATTGAATAATCTGTAAATGAAAGAGTATATCAAGATACCATAATACGAAAAAAATATCTAGTTTGTTTTGTTTTTTACGTTCAATTTTGAGTCAAAAAGGTGTATCAGGAGAACAAACGCACTTCAACAAACGCGTTTCTGTGATCCTAACTAAGTAATCTCTAAAGGGAGGGGAGTATCAGGATAACATAACACGAAAAAATCATTCAGACCTTCTTACATTCAATTTTTAGCCAAAATACTGATCATGAGAACATGACTTCAAAGAAAAAGTTTCAACTCCTATTTACGTTATGTACCAAGAGAACATGACACAAAAACGCGTGTCTTATGGACTTTAATAACACTCTTACGGTCCATTATGAGGCAAAATTGTTACAAGGAAAGCGTACAATTTTGTAAAACACATTTCAAAACTTGCGTTTCTGTGATCCAGATTGAATAATCTATAAAGGATTAGGATTACGATAACATAATACGAAAAAAATTTATCTTTCAGAACTTCTTAATTCAATTTTGAGAAAAAATATCGATCAGGAGAGCAGAATGTGCGAGAAAAAACTTCAACTCATTTTTACGTTCAATTTTGAGTCAAAAATCAGGTGAACATGACATATGAAGAGGTGTCTCTCAAGGACTTGATCATACACTTGTTAAATTGTTACCAAGAAAGTATAAAAAGCACTTCAAAAACTTCTACCCCATGCGTTTCTGTGATCCTGACTAAATAATCTGTAAACGAAAGAGTATATCAGGATACCATAATACGAAAAAAAATATCTAGTTCAGATTTCAGACCTTACATTCAATTTTTAGTAAAAAAATATTGATTAAGGGTGCATAACGAGTAAGAAAAAAATTCAACTGTTCTTTACGTTCAATTTTGAGTCAAAAAGGTGTATCAGGAGAACAAACGCACTTCAACAAACGCGTTTCTGTGATCCTAACTAGGTAATCTCTAAAGGGAGGAGTGTATCAGGATAACATAACACGAAAAAATCATTCAGACCTTCTTACATTCAATTATTACCCAAAATACTGATGAGAAGAACATGACTTCAAAGAAAAAGTTTCTACTCCTATTTACGTTATGTACCAAGAGAACATGACACATAAAAACGCGTATCGTATGGACTTTAATAACACTCTTCCTCTCAATTATGAGGCAAAATTGTTACCAGTAAAATAAAGTAAAATTATCTTTCCGAATTTTGGGTAGAAATATCGATCAGGAGAGCAGAGTGTGTGAGAAAAAAAACTTCAACTCCTCTTTGCGTTCAATTTTGAGTAAAAAATCAGGTGAACAGGACACATGAAGAGGTGTCTCTCAAGGACTTGATCACACTCTTACGCTCGATTTTGAGACAATATTGTTACCTGGAAGGCATAAAATGTGAGAAGACGCACTTGAAAAATTTCTACCCCTTACGCTACTGTGATACTGTCTAATGAATGTCTAAAGGAAACAATGCACCTATCTTGTATATCTCTGATATTGATCAAGAGAAGATGAAACTTCTACTCTTTTACGTTCGATTTTTAGTCAAAAATGTATCAGGAAAGCATTACACGTGAAAAGGTGTCTCTCAAAGACTTCATCGCACTGTTGCGCTCGATTTTAAGACGAAATTGTTACCAGGAAAGCATAAAATGTGGAAAAACGCACTTCAAAAACTTCTAACCCTTACTTTTGTATGATCCTGAAAGAGTAACATTTAAATGAATAGTGTATTAGGACAACATAATAGAATATAATGCTATGCTTCGAAGACTTCTACTTCTTTTTACGTTTAATTCTTAGATTCTTGAGATGAGCTTCCTGAGATTCTTGAAATTCTTAAGATCTTGATATTCTTGAGGTTCTTGAGACTCTTGAGATTCCTGGAATTCCTGAGTTTTCTGCGTTTCTTGATATTCTGGATATTCTTGAGCTTCTTGAGATCCTTGACATCCTTGAGATTTTGAGATCATTGAGGTTCATGTTATTCTTGATATTCTAGATATTCTTGTTATTCTTGATATTCTTGTTATTCTTGATATTCTTGATATTCTTGATATTCTTGATATTCTTGATATTCTTGATATTCTTGATATTCTTGATATTCTTGATATTCTTGATATTCTTGATATTCTTGAGATTCTTGATATTATCGGAATTCTTGAGATTCTTAAGGTTTTTGTTTTAACCTCTCGCTTTAAACCTCTTAACATTGATCATATTCAACCTTTTTTTGGATCTCGAGCCTTCTTTCGTTCTGGACCTTGATAGCTGTGAGACAGTGGTAAAAAATGACAGCGTTTTTCACCGTAAAACAGTTAAACGCTACACTTTGCGACACAATAATTAACAAAGATATTAATTACGTTAGCAATTAGCAGACTTAAAAAGTACGAAGTACGTGTCGAATGATTAGTGATAAAAAAAGGTGCCATCCAAACACGTGCGCTTCTCGGGGGGATAAAACGAAAAGGGGGCATCCGAAGGGAACTATCGGGGGCACCAAATCAATAGAAATTATCCAAATGGTTGATCTCACGACCGAAATTAAGGAAGAACTGTAAGAAATATCTCTGCATTCGGTACACGGACGTTAAGGTATCGATCCGTTAGGGGTTGAGATGAGTCACGAGTGCAAAAGAATTGCGGAATTACGATGCGACTTGTTTGAACAGATTAAATGTATGCGCTTTGTTTTTTTCTCTCTCTCTCTCCGAAAGAGACGGCGATAATTACGTGCTCGTTACAAAACAACAATAAATAGGTACCCGACAATTTAGAAACAAATGAATGGGCAACGCATAAAAAACACATGTCAGCTTTCAGTTAGAAGTGAATGTCACGCATGCGATGATCGGAGCCGTTCCCAACACGGAGCATGTCAAACATAACCTCCAAATTACTTGTAATTACGTGTGTATATGACTACAATAACAAAAGACATCCGCACCACTAAAGACGTTTCAGCTACGGTATAAATGACACATGTTATTACAGCAGTCATGTGAATATTGTGAATGGAAACGATTAAAGTTTCTGGTAAAACGTGCAAAAGCGTAACGGTTTCGTGATAACGGCACAAGAAAAAGAGAGAGATGAAACGTGTCTGTTGTATAACACTTTTTCGTTCATGCATATTAAGTTAAAAATACTGAAAGTATTGCGAATAAGTAACGTAGGATAATGTAACTTACGTTATCGCAACATAACGCAACGTTATATAACGTAAAGTAACGTAAAGTAACGTAAACAGTAATACGGTGAAGCAGGGTAGAGCCGCGTCATGTAACGTAAAATTGGTTTTAGGTTATGTTACTACTACGTTAATAACGTAATATAACATAAATAACGTAAGTGGGGTAACGTAATGTAAAGATAACGTAAGGGACATTTTTATTTGTGTGCTTATATACACAACTCCCGTTTCGGATGTGGTGCACTTCACAATTAGTGCAAAAATCTAGGGATTTTAAGCACAATTCAGCGCTAAAGGTTCAAGGTTCGGGATGTAAAGCGAAACCTTCGAAATTCAAAACCAAAAAAGTTGCAAGGCTTGGAAATCAAAGTTTAGGTTTCAAGGTTTAAAAATCAATATCCAAATCTCGAGATTCGCAGTTCAGGGTCAGAAGTTCGAGATGGGATGTGAAGAATTTCAAGTTCGAGGCCCAAAATTTGACGCTAGTAAGGGTAAATCAAAGGTTCAAGGCCAAGAGTTAAAATAGAAAGTCGAGTTGAAGCGTTCGAGGTCAAGAGTTTAGGAACTCAAAATTTGTTGAAGAGTATCTAAGTTCTAGGGTTCAAAACCACAGGGATTCAAGGTTTGGATTCGAGATGTAAAATTAAATCCAGAACTTTGGACTCAAAATCAAGGTTCAGTACTTAGAACTCAAAGTTTAATACTCAGAACTCAAGGTTCAGCATTCAGACCTCAAGGTTCAATATTCAGGACTCCAGGTTCAGCACTCAAGACTCAAGGCTCAAGACTCAAGGAGAATTTGGATTCAAGCCGAAACCCTCTCGATTCAAGATTCAACGCCTAGGATTTAGGATTCGTGGTTAAAGATTCCGTATTGATAACTTACTAATCAAGATTCAAGTGTTCTCAGTCAACTTTGAAATTCATTTACACAAGGTCCAAGCCTCAAGATTCAAAACTAGAAGGATTCAAGCTTCGGAAAACGGGATTAAGCCTTCTACTCAAGCAGTATGTTTCAAGGTTTATGGTAGAAACCCAGCATGGTGGAGTCTTACTTACAATGGATAACTAAGATGTTTATTATGAATGAGATTTAAGGTTCGGGACTCATGATTCAAGATTCAACGAGGTTTGAATAAAACCTCGGGATAGGCCTTACAGGATTAGGACTCAAGACTCAAAGCTCAAGGTTCAGTAGGATTTAGGTTTCAAAATCCGAGATTCAAGAGAGAAGGACCAAAACTTTTTGTCAACTTAAGGATCAGTATTTAAGGTTTATGGTGGATGACAAATTCTAGGATTCAGTATTTAGACTTTAGAACCCAGGACTCAAGCTTCAGGAATTGGATACATAATCCAAGGTTCAAGAGTCGATTTGAAATTCAGGACGCAAAGCACGGAATTAGACATTTAAGACTAAATGAGGATTCAGGATTTAGGGTACACAATGTGGAATACAGGATTCAGAATGAAATTATAAAGAGTCCGGGTTTAAGATTAATGATTTAGGGATCGGATGACTGAAAATTCAGAACCCAAGAACTAGAAATTCAAGACTAAATGCTCAGGGTGCAAGAAGATTGAGGATTTGGGATACACAATCTGGAATACAGGATTCAGACTTAAATTGTAAAGAGCCCGGATTTAAGATTCAGGATTTAAGATTTAGGGCTTGGGATACAAGATACTCAAGCGATTTAAAATCCAGAATTCAGGATACAGTATACAGGGTGTTTTTTTTGAGAGCTTTAGTTAAACGTTTCTGGGAAAGTAAAATAGGTAGGTTTTTGAAAATTTGTACTTAGGAGGTACTCTGAAGACCGAATCGATGTAAACTATTTCCAAAATGGCCGCACTTCCGGAAACACCGGAAGTAAATAGTACCTTCGTTATTTTAAACGACAACCCCTATTTTTTATTGCATTTTTATCTCATGCAGTAGTAAGAAAATGGCCATTCCATTTAAAAAAATAGAATTTTTTGTCTTTGAAGTTTCATAAATTTGGATCTCGATAGGGGCGGTCGTACGCAACTTAACTCTTTTTAAAGTGCACTAAAAGAAAGCCCTATTCATTCTCTATGCACTGATAAAAATAGGTTGCCATGACTCCGTTTTCAAGTAATCAATTATCAACGTACCATTTGCATACGCCATTTTTCGACATGTGCGTATCAAATGAACTGAAATTTCACGTAGAATCCGAAAAATGCAATAAAAAATAGGGGTTACCATTTAAAATAACGAACTTACTATCTACTTCCGGTGTTTCCGGAAGTGAGGCCATTTTGAAAATATTTTACATCGATTCGGCCTTCAGAGTAACTCCTAAGTACAAAGCCTGGTACAAAGTAAAGTTCCCAAAAAAACACCCTGTATATAATGCAATATACAAAATTCAGGTATCAGGGTTCTTAACGGCGGTTTCAGGACTCGGAATCCAGGATTACAGGGATCGGCATTAAAAATTCGGTGCTGAAGGACATAGGCTTCAGGCTATATAGGTTTCCGTATTTAAGACTCGGGATTCAGTACAAGAGATGCTGGATTCAGGATACGGGATTTAGGTTTCAGAATTCACTGGTCAGGGTTCCAGACCCAAAAGGATTCGGGATTCAGGGTGCATAGTTTAGCAGTGCGTTAAAGTCTGCGAATCAGAACTCCGGATTGAAAATGATGGACAGAGAATTCAGAATCTAGGATTTAAGGTTCAAAATTGTGGACTCAAGTCTCAAAAGGATTGGAGGGAGGCTTAGGACCAGAGCTGGGCAGTATTCGATTTTGTAAATACCAATTTTGAAAAAAAATTCAAAGGGCTGTAACTTTTGAACTAGTAGCCCAATCTTGGAACTGTTTGAAATTATAGATTCTACAGGCCATATTCTATAAGAAAAAATTTTTTCCGGGTCGATCTGAGACAATTTTTTTTGCGGGCCTCAAAAAAAGGCAGTGTATAACCCTCCTTTTTTTACCAAAAATCGACTACACCAAAATTTCTCGGGAAAACACTTTTTCTGATTAATTGTGGTGCGTAGAATCCAAAACAATTCGTACTTTTTCGATTAGACCTCTCAATAAAAAGTTATGGACAAAAAACAAATTTCGAAAAAAAATTCAAAGGGCTGTAACTTTTGATCTAGTAGCCCAATCTTCAAACTGTTTGAAATTAACCTTCAACACGCCCTACGCATCATAAGAAGGAACCTTTGACCTTTGAAACCTTAGTAGAACACGTGCACTTTTTCGGCCATCTTGAATTAAATTCGCGGTTTAATTTGCGGTTGTGTGTTTATTTCCCCCAGACCCCCCGGTGCTGCGTTATTAACACCCCCCCCCCCCTGTATATATTTTATACAATGATGGAAATTATCAAGTCCTCGCCGTTCTGTGTTTTTTCCAAAACTGTCACTGACTCTTCTTTTGTTGAGGGGTAGGTATTGTCTGGGGGTATTCTAATACACCCCCCCCCCCCCCAGTATTGGTCAGTAGGAGTCTTATAAATTCTTTAGGGTCCTTGTATTGTCGATATCTCTAATATAATCTTAGGTAACCTACTCAGTACTCAACCATCTCCTCTTGTGTGTGCTTGATTGGAGAAGAGTTTGAGACTTTCTTATGTTTTTTTCTGTAAAAGGGTGAACTCCAGGTTCATTTATCAAAAATTACGGTTGCATCTGCGCCTTTTGTACCTCCAGGTCCTCGTTGCGTTTTTAATTCGATTAAATTCCTAAGACCGTTCCGCCTAATTTACGATAATTACGGGATAGCCTAAATCGATTTTAATTAAACTATTAGAGTGATGGTCAAAACAGCAAATCATCCTTTTAATTAATGGACGACGGCGACGATGGCGGCCGTGGTGGCGCCTCGACCGTCCGAAAATGAAGATCTCCGAAAACAACGTATGCAAAGATGGAGTAATAGACAAATTAGCGCTCGGTTCCACTCCGCGTACTCCTAATTATCGGATCAACAAAGGCGGCATATCCCTTTGATTTCCAAATAACGAAATACCTCATTGAAAACCGCGAAACTACTCCTACGCCCCTCGTTCGTTAAGCCTTTTCTTCCAATTAGACCGTAAACTTAATGATTTTTCAATGCATCTGCATATTATGTCAGATGTCTTTTGATTTAGGCTTCCGGTTCTGCTTACCCATATCAGGATGTCGCTTTGATGGTGGCGGTAATTTGCATGCGAGTTGTGGTCTTCGACACCCGCACGAGAAAATTGCGGTTACCGGAAAGGCATAGATTTTTAAGGACGGACAGTTACTCGCAATTCTAAAATAGGCATTATCGTACGATTTAAACTTGGCGACGTTCCGCTCGCATAAATCAAGGGCGTGTCGCAGGAGCGCGCTCCGGGGACCGTTACTATTAATTACTCGGCTTAATGGCGAAGACATGATCGCGTATAAATGGTGCTCCAGGAAGCAGCGTCGCAACGAAATCGGCACCGTCAACGTCGCGAGGGAATACCCACCTGCTGTTTTATTTCAACGGCAAAAATGGTACCTGTAGCCAGGCGTAGGAAAAACGGCTGCGCTTCGAGGATAAAATTTAATTATGTGCTCCGATCCCTGGAGAGAACAGTTGTTTAGGTTTCGTGTGCAGGTAGAGGATTCCGATGCACTCGAAATTTTCTGGACCCGGGGCCGTAAGTCACAGTAATGAACGATACTAAATGAAGTTCACATTAATTTTCCGCAAGAAAAATTGTCCTCAGGAAGATGCAACCCCTGAGTATTCGGCCCCCCTCGGAAAATTCGTCTGCGGAGGATACATTCACCGCGCGGAAGATTTGGATCCAAGGAAACTCACTTCGGGTTCTCAAGAAAACTCGCCCTCAGAGTATTTGCTCGTCTTCCTTTCCTACACCGAAGGGATGTAAATTTAAATATTTAAAAAGGGAGTAGGAAGAATACTCCCATCTTTCATTTTTCGCATTCGCAATTTTTAAAAACCAAAAGAGCACAGGATAATGATGTGTTAAAGCAGAGGTCAACGCTCCCATTAAAAAAAGAAAATAGCAGAGAGTAAATGGTCCCATTTCAAAACAAAAAAGAACAAATAAAGAGTAGAGGATAATGGTTCCACTACAAAATAAAAATCGAAATGAACAGGGGACTATTGTTCCATTAAAAAATACCTAGAGAGTAAGGTAATTTTTTGAAATAGTAAAAATAATTTTAAAAAAGAGCAGGGAACAAGAATCCTATCTCTCATTTTTCACATTCCCATTAAAAAAACCAAAAGATCAGGGGAGAAGAATCAAAGGACAATGATTTTGTTACAAAAAAATCTAAGAGCCGAGGCCAATGATCCCATTTAAAAAAAACAAAAGAGCAAGGGCAAATTGCAAAATATTTAAAAAAAAGCAAAACGGCAGGGGAAAATGATCAAATTTTAAAAAAAAACCAAAAGAGCAAAGGCTATGATCCCATTAAAAAAACCAAAGAGCAAGCGACAATGATCCCATTTTTAATCAAAAATAGCAAGGGCGATAATCCCATTAAAAAAACAAAAAAGCAAGGGACAATGATCCCATTAAAAAAAATAGCAAGGGCTATAGTCCCATTAAAAAACCAAAAGAGCAAGGGATAATGATCTCATTTTTAAGAAACCAAAAGAGTAGGGAACAATGATCCCATTTTGCATTCTCATTCTCTTTAAACAGTAGGGATAATGATCCCAGTACAAAAAAATTAAAAAGCAGGTGAAAATGATTAAAAAATCGCAAAGAAGCAGCGCACGACGGTAACATTAAAAACAATGCCCAAGGAGCAGGGGGCAATGGTCCCACTTAAAAAACAAGCGAGGGTGAGGAACTCATTAAAAAAACAAAATAGCAGGATACAAGGACCCCATTTCAAAAAAAAAGCAAAAGAGCAAAGGATCATATTAAAAAAACAAAAGAGCCAAGCCTATGGTCCCATTAAAAAAAACAAAAGAGTAGGAGACAATTGTCCCACTACAAAATAAAAATCCAAATGAGCAGGTGACCATTGTTCCATTTAAAAAAAACCCTAAAGAGTAAGGGCAATCATTTAATTTTTTAAAATAATGAAAATAATGAAAATAATTTTAAAAAAGAGCACGGCACAAGAATCCTATCTCTCATTTTTCACATTCCCATTTAAAAAAAACCAAAAGATCAGAGGAGAAGAATCAAGGGACAATGATTTTGTTTCAAAAAAATCTAAGAGCCGAGGCCAATTTTCCCATTTAAAAAAACAAAAAAGCAAGGACAAAGGGCAAAATATTTAAAAAAAAGCAAAACAGCGGGGGACAATGATCAAATTTTAAAAAAAAACCAAAAGAGCAAAGGCTATGATCCCATTAATCAAAAATAGCAAGGGCGATAATCCCATTAACATAACAAAAAAGCAAGGGACAATGATCCCATTAAAAAAATAGCAAGGGCGAGAGTCCCATTAAAAAAACCAAAAGAGCTGGGGATAATGATCTCATTTTTAAGAAACCAAAAGGGTAGGGAACAATGATCCCATTTTGCATTCTCATTCTCTTTAAACAGTAGGGATAATGATCTCAGAACAAAAAAGCAGGTGAAAATGATTAAAAAAATCGCAAAGAAGCATCGCACGATGGTACCATTAAAAAAAAAGTGCCGAATGAGCAGGGGGTAATGGTCCCATTTAAAAAACAAAATAGCAAAAGTGATGAACTCATTAAAAAAACAGAATTAGAGGACCCCATTTAAAAAAAAGTAAAATAGCAAAGGATCACAACAGGGATCACATTAGAAAAACAAAAGAGCCAGGGCTATGATCCCATTAAAAAAAAACAAAAGAGTAGGGGACAATGGGTCCCACTACAAAATAAAAATCCAAATGAGCAGGGGACCATTCCATTTTAAAAAAAACCTAAAGAGTAAGGGCAATGATTTCATTTTTTAAAATAATTTTAAAAAAGAGCACGGCACAAGAATCCTATCTCTCATTTTTCACATTCCCATTAAAAAAAACCAAAAGATCAGGGGACAAGATTCAAAGGACAATGATTTTGTTTCAAAAAAATCTAAGAGCCGAGACCAATAATATCATTAAAAAAAACAAAAGGGCAAAGGGCAAAATTTAAAAACAAATCCAAAACAGCGGGGGGCAATAATCACATTTAAAAAAAACCAAAAGAGCAAAGGCTATAATCTTATTAAAAAAAAGAGCAAGGGACAATGATCCCACTAAAAAAAACAAAATAACAAGGGCGATAATCCTATTAAAAAAACCAATGATCTCATTTCTAAGAAACCAAAAGGGCAGGGAACAATGATCCCATTTTGCATTCTCATTCTCTTTAAACAGTACGGATAATGATCCCAGTACAAAAAAAGCAAAAAAAGCAGGTGAAAATGATTTAAAAAATCGCAAAGGAGCATCGCACGATGGTACCATTTAAAAAAATGCCAAAGGAGCAGAGGAGAATGGTTCCATTAAAAAGCCAAAAGAGCAGGATACAGGGACCCTATTTCAAAAAAAGTAAAAGAGCAAAGGCGATGATGCCATTAAATAAACAAAAAGGCAGGGGGCAGTGATCCTATTCTTAAAAAAACAAAGGAGCAGAGGCCTATGATCCCATTAAAAAAACAAAAAAGAGCCAGGGGTGTGATCCCATTAAAAAAACCAAAAGGGCAGGAGACAATCACCTCATTTTTTTTAAAACCAAAAGGGCATGGAACAATAATCTCATTTCGCCTTCCCACTTTCTTTAAAGAGTATAGAACAATGATCTCCAATGCCAAAAAAAGCCTAAAAGTAGATGACAATGATACAAAATCAGAGGCCCATGGTACCACTAAAAAATGAACCAAAAGAACAGGAGACAATGAGCTCATTTTTAAAAGAGTAGGGGCCGCTAGTCTCGTTTAAAAAAAGACAGGGGGTAATGGTTCCATTTCGAAATAAAAAAATCAAATAACAATGATCCCATTTAAAAAACTAAGGTGGTAGAGAACAATTATCCCATTTCGCATGATCATTTTTTTTTAATAGTGTGGGACAATGATCCCGTTACAAAAAAAAAACAAAAGAGCAAGTGACAATGATCAGATTTAAAAAATGCGATGATCCCATTAAAAAAACCAAAAGGGCAGGAACTAATGATATCTCATTTTAAAAACAAACTAAAAGGGTAGGGGATAATGATCCCATTTCTCATTTTTTAGAGAGTAAGGGACAATCGTCCCATTAAAAAAAGCAAAAAAGCACAATGGTCCCATTTAAAAAAAAAACAAAAGAACAGGGGCCGCTGGTTTCATTTAAAAAAACGAAATTGCAGGCGACAATGGTCCCATTTCAAATAAAAAAATAGCAAAAGAGTAAGGGACAATGACCCCATTTAAAAAAACTACTAGGGTAGAGAACAATGATCCCATTTCGCATTCCCATTTTTTTAAAGAGTGTGGGACAATGGCCCCGTTACAAAAAAAACAAAAGAGCAGGTGACAATGATCCGATTTAAAAAAAAAGGCAAAATAGTAATAGCGATGATCCCATTAAAAAAAACCATCAGATCAGGGGGCTGTGTGATCTTATTACAAACAAAGCAAAAGAGCGAAAGCGATAATAATATTTAAAAAACCAAAAGGGCAGGGGCAATGATCTCATTTAAAAAAAAAACTAAAAGGGTAGTGGATAATGATCCCATTTCTCGTTCTTTAAAGAGTAAGGCACAATCATCCCATTAAAAAAAGGCAAAAAAGCACAATGGTCCCATTTAAAAAAAAACAAAATGGCAAGAGCGATGAACCCATTTTTTTAAAGAGTGTGGGACAATGATCCCATTACAAAAGAAATGCGTATGCTGCATCTAAGCAAAACGGTCGAAAATAAGAGCAATGTATCCAGAGACCATTAGGCTGCCCATTGTTTTATTGGAGGGGTGTAAAATGCAATTTACCCAACAACCACCATCCTTCATCCTTTTTAGGCGCATCTTAAGGCCCATAAATGCGAGATCCTGGAGATCCTCGAAATCTTAGAGATTCTATAGTTGTTTGAGATCCTTGGGGTTCTTGAGATCTTAAGCCCTTAACCCAGATCCTTAAGATACTTTGAGATTTTTCAACTATTAGATAATCTTCAGCCTCTTCAATCGTCTACAAATCTTCTCCAAAAATATTCGTATCACTCAAATTACCCATATCCCATATCCTACAGAGCCTTGGGATTATTTAAATTTTTCAGATTTTTTTTAATTTTCCCGATTTTTTGGTCTTCAGTGTGCGGATTCTTCAAATTTTTTGAATTTTTCAGATTCTTTTGGAATTTTTTTAATTATTCGGTTTCTTCCAATTCTTCAGATACTTCGGATTCTTCGCACTTTTCTGATTCTTCAAATTTCTTGGATTCTTCTGTTTACTCGGATTCTTTGTTTGTCGGATTCGGTGTTTTGGTATTGTTCAGATTTCTTTTTTGAATTTTTCGGACCTTTGGTAGTTCGGGTTCTTCGAATTCTTCAGGTAATTCAGATTTTTGCAGGTCCTTCAGATTCTTAAACCTTTCCAGATCCAGCAAATTTTTCGGAACCTTGATTTTGATTCTTTAGATCCTTCCGTTTTCAGATCCCTTACATATTCCTTATCCTTCAGATTCTTCGAATTTCTTGGGTTCATCAGTCTCTTTCCAAAGCTTCCTTTTCATAGGTTATCGATTTCAGTAAGCCCAAAAAGGACGTACAGACTCTAACAGAGAAGCCTTTGACTGGTCTGCAAGGCCTGTTAACACTAAAAATAGGGACGATTCTAATTCTTTACACAATCTGGCAGTACTTCTCAGAGTTACCATAGTCCTTCATAAAGTTTTAGGCAGCACCTATGCCATTTTCTGGGTTTGAAGAGGCAAACAGAGCTTTTAAGGGTTTCAAGAGCCTTAGCGTTTGAAAGGCGAAATACGTATTAAATTATGATTCTCTAAGGATCTGAACAGTTCTTTAAGACCTTTAAGGGGCTTTAGGTTCCCTAAAAGTGTTTAGTATTTAACAATCTTAGAGAAATGACCTTTAAAACCTTTGATGACTTCAAAAATCTTTTAAGAGCTTTAGTTTTTAAGGGTTTTAAGGGCTTATGTGAGTCTTTATGGGTTTCTAAGGTTTTCAGTGTTTCAGATTCTTCTTGTTTTTGAACATTTAACAGCCTTTAATGAGGTTTTTTGTTTCAGAGCTCATCAAGAACAATACGCAAACAATTGGTGGTTAATGCTGCAAGATGTCTTCGTACGGAGGGCGGTTGTTAGTCTAAACGTCGAAAGCGAGCGGTCCTCCAAATGGGTTTAATAGAAACTGGCGGGCGGAAAAGCAATTTCGCGATATTATAAACCGAATTGCTTTGCATCATAAACTCGGGCAGTAACGTCGAGTGGAACCCATAAAAGTAGCCGATGAAAACGGCAGATTTACAACTTTACTGACGCATTAAAAGTGTTATTTACAGAGTGGCTCGCGATGTTCGTTTCCCCTTTCTTCCGCTCGCCGATCGTCGTAGGTATATATGATTTCAGTGCCCTTAGAAAATTTCGTTTCTAGCGGTAGGAGTTGACATTTTATAAACTAAAAGCGCACGTGGCGTGGGTAGATCGTTAGCCATTGTTTCGCATTGTCGAAAAAATTTTTTCACTCTCGACCACTTTTCATATGTAAGTGCCCTCGCCATGTGTAGGTAGCAGCGTTAAACTTCTTTAGTTTTGTAAATTGAATCTGTGTGGTCGACATAATAAACGTGAGTTTGCTTTATATGGCGTTCGACGCGAACAATAAACGCCGTTCCGTTAGAAAATATATTTCAACACGATATAATCTGTGCCATTTCGTAGTTCTAATCTTAAATTATACTTGCGCTCGCCTTTTTACAACTTTCTCATAGTCCACACGCGAGATAAATTTATTGCCCTGTCGCGAACGTTGGGGGAATCTGGGGAACTGGACCGAAAAACTGGTTGTCATTATAATTTCGCTTCTGCGGATTCGTGAGGTGAGGCGGCGCAGCCATGCCTCATGAAACTATCCTCGATCTCCGGTTTGAGTATTCCTGCTTCTTGAGTGACAAAAGGCACGTGTAGAGACTCTTTCAGAGACCATAAAAGTTCCTTAATAGTCTTAAACCCTTCTTAAAGGGTCTGCTTTCAAACACTACTTCAAACCAACAACAAATGCTTTTCAAGGACATCAAGAGCTCATAAAGGCTCAAGACCCAATTCTTAAAGAGGCTTATCCTACAACTACAAACCTTTAGAGAGTGTTAAGGGCCCGTAAGTGTATCTTAAAGTCTTTTAAACGATCTGCTCTGAAACACCCTTTCAAACTGAGAGCCTTTAAAGTACTTGGAGACCATCAAAACCTCTTCAAAATCTTTACAGACATTAAGCGCTCATAAAAGCACCTTAATGATCTTAAAGCTTCTTCAAGGATCTGCTTTCAAATGCCCTCTTAAACTAAGACCTCTTAGAGACCATCATAAACTCTTAACAGATTCAAGAACACCTCTAAAGACTCAATTCTTAAATAATAATCTTAGCCACTACAAACTTTAAGGGACTCTTAAGGGGCCACAAAGGCACCTGAATAGTCTTAAAGCCTCTTGATTTCAAAC
This sequence comes from Photinus pyralis, assembly GCF_008802855.1. Lineage (NCBI taxonomy): Eukaryota > Metazoa > Arthropoda > Insecta > Coleoptera > Lampyridae > Photinus > Photinus pyralis. Next base: position 9,396,885 of record NW_022170250.1, read on the forward strand.
ACCCTTTTAAACACTTAAAAGGTCGTTAAGCTGATCAAAAGCTCATAAAGTTTCCAGAAATCCGATAAAAGCTCAATTCTTAAAGAGGAATTTTCAAGGGTCTACTTTCAAACACTTTTTCAAACCAAAATCATTAAAAACGCTTTATGACCATCTTTGCTCTTACATATTCAAATAACCCCATAAAAACTCAATTCATCTGACCTATTAAAAACTTTCAGAGATCTTTACGGGCCCATAAAGGTATCTTAATGGTCTTAAAGCCATTTTAAGGGGATGCTTTCAAACATTAATTTAAACTAAAACCCCTACAAGCCCTTTGAGGCCATCAAAAGCTCTTAAAGGGTCAAGAACGTCTCTAAAGGCTCAATTCTAAAAGCATCTTAACCATGAAAACCTGTGTGAGACTCTTTCAGAGACCGTAAAAGCTTCCTAATAGTCTAAAACCCTTCTTCAAAGGTTTGCTTTCAAACACTCTTTTAAACTAACAACAAAAGCTTTCTAAGGACATCAAGAGCTCCTAAAGGCTCGACCAAATTTTTAAAGAATCTTTACCTACAACTATAAACCTTTAGAAGCCGTTAAGGGCCCATATAAGTGTACCTTAAAGGCCTTAAGCCTCTTAGACGGTCTGCTCTCAAACATCCTTTCAAACTAGGTACTTTGCGACCATCAAAACTTCTTAAAAATCTTTACAGACATTAAGGGCTCATAAAAGCACCTTAATGATCTTACATCCTCTTCAAGGATCTGCTTTCAAACACCCTCTTAAACCAAGACCTCTTAGAGACTCTAAAAGATTCAAGAACACCCCTAAAAACTCAATTCTTAAATAACAATCTTAACCACTACAAACGTTAAGGGACTCTTAGGGGTCCATAAAGGCTCCTTAATAGTCCTAAACTCTTCGTCAAGGGTCTGCTTTCAAACACTCTTTCAAACTAACAGCAAAAGCTTTTTAAGAACATCAAGAACTCTTAACGGCTCAAGACCCAATTCTTAAAGAATCTTAACCTACAACTGCAAACCTTTAGAGATTGTTAAGGGCCCATAAGTGTACCTTAAGGGTTTTAAAACCTCTTAAACGGTCTGCTCTCAAACGTCCTTTCAAACTAAGCACTTGGGGACCATCAAAACCTTTTAAAAATCATTACAGACATTAAGGGGTCGTAAAAGCACCTTAATTATCTTAAAGCCTCTTCAAGGATCTGCTTTCAAACACCCTCTTAAACTAAACCCTCTTAGAGACTCTAAAAGATTCAAGAACACCCCAAAGGACTCAATTCTTAAATAATAATAGTAACCACTACAAACCTTAAGGGACTCTTAAGGGCCCGTAAAGGCACTTTAATAGTCTTAAAGCCTCTTGGAAGGTCTGCTTTCAAACACTCTTTCAAACTAACAACAAAAGCTTTTTAAAGACACCAAGAACTCCTAAAGGCTCAACGCCCAATTCTTAAAGAATCTTAACCTACAGCTACAAACCTTTAGAGGCTGTTAAGGGCCCAGAAGTGTACCTTAAGGGCCTTAAAGTCTCTTAAACGATCTGCTCTCAAACGCCCTTTCATACTGAGATACTTTAAAGTACTTGGGAGACCATCAAAACCTCTTAAAAATCTTTAGGGTTCTTAAACTACCTTAATGATCTTAAAGCCTCTTCAAAGATCTGCTTTCAAACGCTAAGACCTCTTAGACACCTTCAAAAACTCTAAAAGATTCAAGAAACACCCCTAAAGACTCAATTCTTAAGTAATAATCTTAACCTTAATAGTCTTACAGCCTCTTAAAGGGTCTGATTTCAAACACCCTTTTAAACACCTAAAATGTCGTTAAGCTGATCAAAAGCTCATAAAGTTTCAAGAAATTCGATAAAAGCTCAATTCTTAAAGAGGAATTTTCAAGGGTCCACTTTCAAACACTTTTTCAAACCAAAATCATTAAAAACGCTTTATGACCATCAAAAGCTCTTACATATTCATAGAACTCCAAAAAACTCAATTCATGTGACCTATTAAAAACATTCAGAGACCTTTAAGGGCCCATAAAGGCATCTCTTTCAGAGACCGTAAAAGCTTCTTCAAAGGTCTGCTTTCAAACACTCTTTCAAACTAACAAAAACAGCTTTTTAAGGACATCAAGAGCTCCTAAAGACTCAAGACCCAATTCACAAAGAATCTTAACCTACAACTCCAAAGGCTGTTAAGGGCCCATAAGTGTATCGTAAGGGTCTTAAGCCTCTTAAACAGTCTGCTCTCAAACACCATTTCAGACTAAGTACTTGGAGACCATCAAAACCACTTAAAAATCTTTACAGACATTAAGGGCTCATAAAAACACCTTAATGGTTTTAAAGCCTCTTCAAAGATCTGCTTTCAAACACCCTCTTAAACTAAGACCCCTCAGAGACCATCAAAATCTCTAAAAGATTCAAGAACACCCATAAAGACTCAATTCTTAAATAATAATCTTAACCACTACAAACATTAAAGGACTCTTAAAGGCCCTTAAAGGCACCTTAATAGTCTTAAAGCCTCTTGAGGGGTCTGATTTCAAACACCCTGTTAAACTCCTAAAATGTCGTTAAGCTGATCAAAAGCTCATAAAGTTTCAAGAAATCCGATAAAAGCTCAATTCTTAAAGAGGAATTTTCAAGGGTCTACTTTCAAACCAAAATCATTAAAAACGCTTTATGACCATCAAAAGCTCTTACATATTCAAACAAACCCATAAAAACTCAATTCATCTGACCTATTAGAAATTTCAGAAATCTTTAAGGGTCCATAAAGGCATCTTAATGGTCTTAAAGCCTTTTTAAGGGGATGCTTTCAAACATTAATTTAAACTAAAACCTCTACAAGCTCTTGGAGACCATCAAACGCTCTTAAAGGTTCAAGAACATTCCTAAGACTCAATTCTAAAAGCATCTTAACCACGACAACCCTGCGAGAGACCCTTTCAGAGACCGTAAAAGCTTCTTAATAGTCTTAAACCCTTCTTCGAGGGTCCGCCTTCAAACACTCTTTCAAACTAACAAAAAAAGCTTTTTAAAGGCATCAAGAGCTTCTAAAGGCCCAAGACCCGATTCTTAACTTACAACTACAAAGCTTTAGAGGCTGTTAAGGGCCCATAAGTGTATCTTAAGAGTCTTAAAGCCTCTTAAACGGTCTGCTCTCAAACACCCTTTCAAACTAAGACCCTTTAAAGTACTTGGAGACCATCAAAACCGCTTAAAAACCTTGACAGACGTGAAGGGCTCATAAAAGCACCTTAATGATCTTTAAAGCTTCTTCAAGGATCTGCTTTCAAACGCCCTTTTAAACTAAGACCTCTTAGAGACCATCAAAAACTCTTAAAAGATTCAAGAACACCCCTAAAGACTCCATTCTTAAATAATAATCTTAACCACTACAAACCTTAAGGGACTCTTAAGGGCTCATAAAGGCACATTAATAGTCTTAAAGCTTCTTGAAGGGTCTAATTTCAAACATCCTTTTAAAACACCTAAAGGATCGTTAAGCTGATCATAAGCTCATAAAGTTTCAAGAAATCCAATAAAACTCAATTCTTAAAGAATCTTTAAACACCTTTAGAGGCCCCTAAAGACTCCCAAAAACACTTTAAGGGTCTTAACGTCTCTTCAAAAACTACAGCTCTTAAAAGCCCTTTTAAGCTACCAAAGGCTTTTTAAGTTTCCAGAAAGAGCTTATGTTTTAAACAATCTTAACACTAAAAACCTTTAGAGACCCTAAAGAACCCATAAGGGCCCTTTAGGGGTTTTAAAGTTTCTTCAAGAGTATGATTTGAAACACCCCCAAAAACTGGGAATTCTAAAGGTTCTTAAAGGCTAAATGTAAAAACTTCTCTAGAATGAGCCTAAGATCCCTTTGGAAAGCAGGTTCAAATCCTTTTCAAAGTTATAACTTTGACAAAATTAATTGATTTTTCTTAAACTTACAAAAACTTAAAAACGATTGAAGGCCTTTAAATACCTTTAAATATCCTTAAAGGCCATTAAAGGATCTAAAAACACGGTAAACTGCCATACAAAACTTTAAATTGGCTTTGAACCGTAGAACACTAGGTCCTTAAAAGCTGTTGTGAACTCCTAAAGGCTTCTAAAGGTTCATGGAACTTTTTCAAGGCTAAATATGTGTCTTTAAACAGTGCTAAACGCCAAGGCTCTTGAAAGTTCTGGTATAATGTCCATTAAGGGATCTTTTGCAGTCTCTTAAAAGCTGCTACCTCAATTAATGGCTTAGGTGCTTTTATGAAGGAGTAAGGTAATTCCGTGGAGCACTTACTGACTGTGTAAAGTAGTAGAAGGGCTTGGAAAACCTTTCTTGGAGCATTCCACGCCAGTCAACGGCTTCTCTGTACAGTCTTTTGATATAAAGTTGTTATTTTCTAAGGTTACCCTATGTATACTAAAGGATAAATTAGAAGGCTCCCAAACACTCAAATGTGTGTAAAGTTAAGACTTAAGGCTCGTGGGAGATTCATAAAGGCTTTGCGCATACGTTCTTTACATTTTTTTGGGCCTTCTTTTTCGCACATCACTCTTTGACCCGAACTCGTGCATTTATTCTTGTCGTCTCTCTTGAATGCTCATTTTGTATTTTTTTCGTATCGTACTTCATTCGCGCCTCCTTTTGTCACGACTTTCTTTAGGCCCTTTTCTTTACACCACCTTTATTCACACTTTTTTCCGTCACGCCTCACTCCTTCTGAATCCGCGCCCTCTGCGTCGCTGTTATTAGGTTTATTTCTTCTCTCTCCAAGGCTCTTTACGTTTCCTATTATGACTTCTTTTTCTACATCCTTTTCCTTCATGCTTCCTTCATACTTCGCTTCACTCACTCTTAACCATCTGCACCGACGTTCTTTACGTCTATTTTGGGTCTTCATCCTTCGCACCTGCTTTTCCGTCGCTTTTTGTCTTAAATCTCATTCTATCATCCCTGTTTTATTCAAATATTCACGCATTCGGCATCCCTCATTGCTTATTTGCGCCACCTCCTACCTTCATGCTCCTTTTCGTAATTTTCCGTTCACGACCCCTTCTTTTACTCCTTTTCTTCACGTCTCCTTTCTTTACTTTGCTCGTCTTTTGATGTACTCAATTTATTTTTTATCTTTCGATTGTTCGGATTTCTTCTTTATTCTTCCATTTATAACGCCTCTTTCATCTTAACTTCTTTTTCCACGTCTGCTTCTGTCATGCTAAAATCCTCAAACCCTTCACGCGCTTTACTCCGTCCCACCTTCTTCCTTCACCTCTACGTTATTCTTTACACGTCTTTCCTTGACTTCTGTCTTTCTCTAGCAATCTCTTTTCAAGGCTTCTTTTCTTCGAAATTACTCCAAATTTCTAGAAATAATCAAAATAAGTTTCAGAAAACATCAAGCATTTTCTCTTGCAGAGGTGTTACAAAGGCCATGAGAGAGGATTCTCTTGTGGGATAGAGGAATTTCCAAGGATCTTGTCAGGAATATCGAAAAAATCAATCTCCAAGGGGTTCTGAAGAGTTCTGGAGACCTTTGAAAACTTGTAAAAGAATGTCTTGTAGAATAATCCACCTTGAACTATCCCTCAGGCCATGATTTAAAAATCGGGATTATACTTCTTGAAAATCGTCCCTATGTCACCATAAAGTGTTCTCCCTTCCGAAGAGTTTTTTTCAAGAATTTCGCCCAGCATCTCTTTGGTAACCCTTTAATATTGTTCTAAGGAGGCCATTGAAAATCCTCCTGGTAAATTTCGTAAAGAACTTAAAGAGCCTTTTGAGGAATTTCCAGGAGAATGGAGTTTTCTGTGACTGAGAGGTTGGTACAATTTTTTTTGCAACCTGCGTAAAGAATAACAGCGGAGCGTATCAAAGCAGCAAATTGGCGACTGTCCATAATTAATTAAGAACTAAGTTGGCGCTCTGAACAGGTCCGTACAACCAAATTACTATATACCTACAAAAAAACGGCATTCCTCACAGATCCGTGCGCGATAAAGCGATTTATACGCGTTTTTGGAAATTCGCGTTTAGACGCAAATGATCGTCGTAACGGCGCCGATTTCAATCTTAATATGGTCATCGACTCGCTACCGTTTTACCTACGGGAAAAGGAACTGAAATTGAATACCGAGATAATCGTCCCCCTTTTAAAACGCGAACAATAATCGCGCCGAAGAGATGAAACCGCACGGACAAAGGTCGGCGAGAGAAAGAGTATAGACACAACACAAAATTATAATGTTATTCGATATTACGTGCCATTGGTGGTTTGTAATTTACTAAACAGCCTAGTTTTTCTCGGTTTAGTAGGGGTTGGTACATAGGTATATATCTGAATAGGGCAGCTGCTCCGCTCGCGTACACAATAAGCAACCCCTGCGGCGTGTAAGGTATAAGGCTTTATTTTCACGAAACTAGGAGCGACCAATCGAAGTGTATTTTGCGAAAGGTACAATAGACGGCCATTTCGGGCGCGTTTATTCCCTATTTGCCTAAGGTACCTAATCTCCGCGCAGGTAAATTAACTTAAATCCGCTACATTCACAAACGAATTTCAATCCAATCTGTAATTGACGAACTTTATTTGAACGTAGCGGAACATTTAATAAAAACTTAGAATCAAACCACTTGCCCTTTATGAGTACCCTCTTTCGACGTCCAGACGATCCATTTTGCCTTTGCGAGTACTTCCCTCCGACAAATCGTTGTGGAAATATTCGCTCTTAAAGTTTTGACATCACCAATGGATATGTTTCTTCCAGACATCCCAATCGCCCCTTGTGGGTACCCTCCCCCGGCAATCTGTTCTTGAGATATAAGGAATTTTATCCGATCACGATAAGGGGCCGAGCAGGAGCACTATGGTCGGTAGAAATTAATTCCTTTCGTCGAGACCTTTCATAAGAGTACCATGAAGGATAAAACCAGTTTCGCTTCCCTCAATCCCTTATTTTGGAAGGGGATTCAATCCAAACCCATGACTCAAAACTCAACTCAAAACCTTAAGTTTTGAGGTTTATGATACTGGAATTAAGAACTAGGATTCAGGACCCGAAACTGCGAACTCTAAGTTTATTACTCAGAATTCAGGATTCAACGCTGAAGGTTTAACAAGATTAAGGATTAAGACTAGATCCAAAATTGAGCATAAAGGGTTTAGGATTCATGATAAGCTTTTAGAATTCCAGGTGCAAGATTTAGAAATTCTCGACTCAACGATCAAAAGGATTTAGGATTGAAAATTAGTTCAAAACTCAAAGAATCAAGGTTCCAAATCCAGAATTTGTAATGCGGGTTCATTCTCATTTCAGAATCTACCATTTATATTTGAGAGTTCAAGATCCAAGGTTCAAGTAAACTCAGATTAGTCACGGATCTTTGAACAGAGCCAGTGAGTTCATGATCCAGGATTACTAGTTCGGAATTCATGGTTCTGAATTCAAAACCGGGATTCAAGTCTTCAGAACATAGAGGATTTAGGACTCGTACTGTTTTCATGCTCAAGAAAATTCAGGATTTCAGTCCAAAAGTCAATAGTCAATAGAAACATGAGATACGAATCAAGGTTAATAAACCGCAGGATTTAGGTCTCCTTACTCAAGGTTCGGGATAAAAAATTCACGATTCAGGGTTCAATACTCAAAAATCACCATTATGAAAATTTAAGGTTTAGCTCACAGGGCTTAACGAACTGAAATTCAGGACCCAACATTCAGACCTCAAGTCTTATTATTCAAAATTCAGCATTCATTGCAAGACTAAGGATTCAGACTTCAAACCCCAAGAAGGTTTGCGATTAAGCATTTAGGGTTCATGACACATGATACAGGGTTTAAAACGCCCAAGATTCACAGTTTAGGGCGCAAGCACCACAGTTCAAAATTTAAGGTTCAAGGCTCAGTATTAAGGGATCAATTTCCTAAAGATTCAGCACCCAAACGTCAACGGTTCAATTAACACTCGCCACTAAAATCCCAACAGGAATCAGGAGGGCACAGTACACCATACAGGACTCGAGGCTTAGGACTCAGGATTCATAATTCAGTGTTAGTCATGACTTAGAACCCAGGATCCAAGAAACAATATTGAAGTCCCAGGAAGGTTTAAAAAAATTCAGAAATGCCCAAAGTTATAAATTAAGGCTTCATGGCTTAGGATTTGAAACTCAGGAGTGACGACTTAGAACTCATGAACTGAGATTGAAATCCCAAAGGAATTCAGGAATTAGGATTAAGGATCCAAGGATCGGGATACCAAATCTAAGATCTAGGTTCAGGATTTAAGTCTTAAGGGCTTAAGGTTCATGACTAGAAATCCTTGGACCAAGGATTTGGGATTGAAAATTAATGAATCAGACTTCAGACCAGAAAGAATCAGGGTTCAAAAATTCAGGATGCAAGGTACAGGAAATGCCCCAAAGCCCCCCGATGGTAGGCTCTCCATCCAAACGTGTAAGACAAAGGCTTACGAGTGTAACACCGGGGGGTTTGAGGGGGGGGGGTATGAAATACTTTCCAGCAAAGAAAGGATCATTACCCTATGCAAAAAGAAACTGTGATTGTAGTTTTCTAGGAAAAGGAATCGATTCCTTATGCGCTGGGGTATTCTATACCCTCTAGCCCAGGGTGGAGACCCTTCTTCTTTATGGCGAAAGTTCTTCAAATAGGTAAGTCCCAATCAAAATAAAAAATCGTATAGTGCATAATTCATCCCCCCTCCAATAACCTGTCAGCTTACACATTGAGACTAACCACCCTAAACTGCCCCCCTTTCCAAAGATCTGTCCTTAGCCAACCCACTGTTGATTAGTCGCCTCTTACGACATGCAGTGTCTCTGCAGTAGGGTTATTCTTGGCCGACCCTACACGGGTAGCATGGATGTACATACAGAAAATGGCGCAAATGACCCACAACTCGTGTGCCTACCAAAATAAAGCTAGCATTTTGGGAGCAGAACAGTCGAGAGGTGAATTCTGGAGAATAGAAAATTTGTGTCTAATACACCACGGTCACTGGTTGCGTTCTTGAAAATTTAAGAATAGCTTAAACAACATAGTTACCTACTAAAAATGTTAGAGGATCTCTACAGTAAGAGTAAGGAGGTGGGTGAGCTGTATCAGGAGCACAGGAAATTTGGGGTGGTGTTACAAAGCAATTTGCAATGCATTTATAGTATTAGGGGAGCAGAACGGTAGCTTGTAACTGGTAGCTTTAAAATGTCCCAAACAACATACTTGCCTACTAAAAACCGTTATTAAAGGAAAAGAATAGTGAGATGATCAGTGAGCGAGGATCAGGAGTACAGGACAATTTGTTTTTACTATAGCTAACCTTAGATAATTGTATAAATGCTACAAGATAACCGGAAACGTATTTCTCTCTTAAGTAAATGACATTAAGGGAACAGAATAGTAAGGTGGTGTATAAAGGAGGATACTAAAGTGCTCCATGGCTTATTGATAGCTTCTTGGTAATTTTAAAAGTATCCCAAATAACCTCGCACGCTAATAACAATCGCTAGTAAAATAACAGATCAGTGAGATGCGTGAGAGATCAGGAACTCATAAAAATTTGCTGTTGTTACTATAAGACCGTTATTAAAGAGAAAAAGTGTATCGGGAGCACAAAAAAATGTCTCTCTCTCTACTCATACGGGTATTAGATAATTGTATAAAGCGCATTGTTTGACCAATCAGATTGAATTAGGAAAGCAGAATAGTGGAAGGGTGTACAAAAGAGAATTCGGGATCGGTAGAAAGTGAGCGAAAGCAGAAAAGTGCTTTGTAGTAGTTCATGGCGTAATTGCTTTCTGGTTATAGGAATCGCAAACAATGTCTATCACATTTTTTTATTACAAGTCTTTAGGAAGAATTAGGCGAACATAAAAATTTGTCTCGCTACTGCTGGTCTTAGATAAATGCATAAAACGTTCCAAAGGTACCTTAACACCATTATCGATTAAAATCGGTATCAGGGTATGATCGGGGATACTGGAGCGAGGATCAGGGGAACAGAACACTTGCTCCCATTGCTTTTATGCCTTACTGGTTTCTTTCTGGTAATTATAAAAATTACCCAAACAACATAATATATGTCCTAACTAAAAGAAATGCTATTGAAAGAAAAGAACAATGCGAGAGAATCAGGAGCACAGAAAAGTTGAGAAGTCTAATCGAAAAAGTACGAATTGTTTTGGATTCTACGCACCAAAATTAATAAGAAAAAGTGTTAAGGTAAGGTTAGGTAAGTATTCAAATACTATGCGAAGTATTCGAATACTAAATATTTGTGAAAGTATTTGAGTTACAAATACAAATACTGCTTCCATAAAAGTATTTAATTACAAAGTAATTGAATACTTTAAAGGATTTGAATACTAAAAAGTATTTACAAAATCGAATACTGCCCAGCTCTGAAAGCAATTTACAATGCACTTTTGTACTGAGCAAGTACGGGGGAATTCTGGAACACACAACATTTCCAGTTTCCAAATCTCCGTGGTGTATTGGTTAGGGTTACCTTCTGCTGACCTTAAAATTGTCCCAGAATGACCTGCAACGTTTTATCCTAACAAGAAAATGCTACTAAATGAGCGGAACAGTGAGGAGGTGCATTGGTGAGAATCAGGAGCACAGAAAAATTGGTGTCTAGTGGCGTACTTGGACTTAGTTGCATAAAACGCACGAAAGCTTTAAATGCAATTGTCTACGAAACAAATAGAGCTAGGGGAGCAGAATAGTGAAGAGGTGTGGGAGTGACACCTTTAAAGTGCAGGAGATTTGTTCTCATTACTCTATCGCGTACTGGTTGCTTCGTGGTGGCTTTGAAAGTGCCCCACACTAAAGGGAATTTATTCTCATTGCTCCATCGCTTACTGGTTGCTTTTCGGTAACATTAAAAGTGTTCCAAAGCGCATATATTCCTGGTAAAAACGCTATTAGAGCAGCAGAACAGTGAAGAAGTGCATGAGGGAGAATCAAGAACACAGAAAGGTTTGTTTCTAGTGTAGTTGGCCTTAAGATAGTTGCACAAAACGCACGAAAGCAATCTGAAATGCATTTGTCGAATAAACAAATGGTACTAGGGTAGCAGAATAGTGAGGAGGTGTAGAAAGAGAAACGTTACCGCGCAGGTAATTTGTTCTGATTGCTACAACGCTAACTGGTTGCTTTCTGGTCACATTAAAAGTATGCCAAATCTTATACATGCCTGATAAAAAATGCTATTAGAGCAGCAGAATAGTGTGAAAATACACGAGAGAGAATCGGGAGCACAGAAAGGTTAATTTCTAGTGCCTTTGGTCCTAGATAGTTGCACAAAACGCACGGAAGAAACCCGAAATGCATTTGTCGAGTAAACAAATGGTTCTAGGAGAGCAGAATAGTGAGGAGGTGTAGAAGAAGCAAGTTACAGCGCAGGGATTGTTCTCATTGCTCCATAGTTTACTGGTCGCTTTTTAGTAACATTAAAAGTGTTCCAATCCGCATACATGCCTGCGAAAAATGTTATTAGGGTAGCAGAAGAGTGTGGAAATGAACGAGAGAGAATCAAGGGCACAGAAAGGTTAATTTCTAGTGCCTTTGGCCCTAGATAGTTGCACAAAACGCACGAAAGCAACCTGAAATGCATTTGTCGAGTAAACAAATGGTGCTAGGGGAGCAGAATAGTGAGGAGGTGTAGAAAGAGAAACGTTACCGCGCAGGTAATTTGTTCTGATTGCTACATCGCTAACTGGTTGCTTTCTGGTCACATTAAAAGTATGCCAAATATCATACATGCCTGGTAAAAAATGCTATTAGAGCAGCAGAATAGTGTGAAAATACACGAGAGAGAATCGGGAGCAAAGAAAGGTTAATTTCTAGTGCCTTTGGTCCTAGATAGTTGCACAAAACGCACGAAAGAAACCTGAAATGCATTTGTCGAGTAAACAAATGGTGCTAGGGGAGCAGAATAGTGAGGAGGTGTAGAAGGAGAAACGTTACAGCGCAGGGTATTTGTTCTAATTGCTTCATCGCTTACCGGTTGCTTTCTGGTTACATTAAAAGTGTTCCAAACCGTATACATGCCTGGTAAAAAATGTTATTAGAGCAGCAGAACAGTGTGGAAATGCACGAGAGAGAATCAGGAGCACAGAAAGGTTAATTTCTAGTGCCTTTGGCCCTAGATAGTTGCACAAAATGCACGAAAGAACCTGAAATACATTTGTCGAGTAAACAAATGGTTCTAGGAGAGCAGAATAGTGAGGAGGTGTAGAAGAAGCAACGTTACAGCGCAGGGATTGTTCTCATTGCTCCATCGTTTACTGGTCGCTTTTTAGTAGCATTAAAAGTGTTCCAGTCCTCATACATGTCTGCGAAAAATGTTATTAGGGTAGCAGAAGAGTGTGGAAATGAACGAGAGAGAATCAAGGGCACAGAAAGGTTAATTTCTAGTGCCTTTGGCCCTAGATAGTTGCACAAAACGCACGAAAGCAACCTGAAATGCCTTTGTCGAGTAAACAAATGTTTCTAGGGGAGCAGAATAGTGAGGAGGTGTAGAAAGAGAAACGTTACCGCGCAAGTAATTTGTTCTGATTGCTACATCGCTAACTGGTTGCTTTCTGGTCACATTAAAAGTATGCCAAATATCATACATGCCTGGTAAAAAATGCTATTAGAGCAGCAGAATAGTGTGAAAATACACGAGAGAGAATCGGGAGCACAGAAAGGTTATATTTCTAGTGCCTTTGGTCCTAGATAGTTGCACAAAACGCACGGAAGCAACCTGAAATGCATTTGTCGAGTAAACAAATGGTGCTAGGGGAGCAGAATAGTGAGGAGGTGTAGAAAGAGAAACGTTACCGCGCAGGTAATTTGTTCTGATTGCTACATCGCTAACTGGTTGCTTTCTGGTCACATTAAAAGTATGCCAAATATCATACATGCCTGGTAAAAAATGCTATTAGAGCAGCAGAATAGTGTGAAAATACACGAGAGAGAATCGGGAGCACAGAAAGGTTATATTTCTAGTGCCTTTGGTCCTAGATAGTTGCACAAAACGCACGGAAGCAACCTGAAATGCATTTGTCGAGTAAACAAATGGTGCTAGGGGAGCAGAATAGTGAGGAGGTGTAGAAAGAGAAACGTTACCGCGCAGGTAATTTGTTCTGATTGCTACATCGCTAACTGGTTGCTTTCTGGTCACATTAAAAGTATGCCAAATATCATACATGCCTGGTAAAAAATGCTATTAGAGCAGCAGAATAGTGTGAAAATACACGAGAGAGAATCGGGAGCAAAGAAAGGTTAATTTCTAGTGCCTTTGGTCCTAGATAGTTGCACAAAACGCACGAAAGAAACCTGAAATGCATTTGTCGAGTAAACAAATGGTGCTAGGGGAGCAGAATAGTGAGGAGG
>NW_022170250.1:9410386-9413289 GCF_008802855.1 Photinus pyralis
TAAATAATTAATTTGTGACACTTGTTTACTTTCGGGCATTCTTTTGTTTTTATCACAGCCTACTCCGGTGCATAAGTACCTAGGTATATAATAATTGTGGGTAATTCAATAATGTGTAGGTACCTATAATATAGGCACTGAAAAATATTAAATAACCTCAAAATCTACGTTTAGACACGGCATCCCTTATAAAAGATGAAGAGAACACAAAAGACTGTAGGTATACCTATCGAATAAAGAAATAAAATACCTCGTAAAATACCTATAGCTAAAATAACTAAACATGTACCTAGGTATTTATAGTGTAGGTATGTACTGTTGTGAAAAATATTGAATAACCTAACAGCTACAAGGTTTAGACACATCAGGACGTCCCTTATAAAATTTGAAAAGAAGCGAAAAAGAAATTGTTATGAAATTCCAGGTGAAATTCAGAAAATTTCAATCTGAACACCCTGTATCACTAAATCATTATCGAAGTGTTGCGCTTTGTTCGGATTAACATTATGGCTCAAATTTAATAATTTATATTAACTTCAAAAAACAATGTCACTATACGATTCATAAAAGGACCTATAATATTAAAATACATATATTAATCATTGACAAAAAATCTCAAAAAGTGAATACTTATAGATTTCGAATGACCGACACAACTGAAAATATACAGATTGTTCTATTTAAGATATTAATTGACACCGTAAAAGTGAGACACCCTGTACATTCAAAAATAATTTGTCTCCAAAATACAAATTTGAGACTCTTCAATGATAGGTAGCTATAAATTACCTAGGTAGTGTTGCGAATTGTTTCGAAATTTAAAATTTGAAGTTCCGACACCCGAAATTCCACAAAAAAAAAAACGAATTGATATGACCCCTATGCGCTTCGATATACGTTTCAGTATATATACCTACCTAAGCCCATACCTATTACCCTTATTGCACCTTTTACGCTCAAAATGTGAAACCGGAGCAGTTTCAAATAAGTTTTTCTAATGCCTCAACTCCAAATCCCAAGTTTGTAAATGGTGGTTCTCAAAATGTTCACTAAAACTTATTCTTGCAACTATATTTTACCAACATTTGAATTGCCCAACTCTTTAAAATTAATGCATTAAATTCCATCAAACTACAAGTTCATGAAGGCAACAAAATAAAGTGACGAACTCCATTGAGTTTGTGCCTCGTTCGGCAATCGAAGGGATGAGGGGGGGAGAGGGGTAATATAAAACAATACCGACTTTATGGTTCAGTGGTAGAGCGTTGGACTGTAAATCTAGAGGTCTGGTGTTCGAACCTGGGTTGAGGTGAATTTTTCATCTGCGTCATCAGAGATGGAAATTGCCTTAGACGAATTTCGAGCATTCTGCCGGGTACTCCGAATTAGGTTTTCCTGCAGTTTTCCTAATTCGTAAGGTAAATACCGGCGAGTAGTACCTATAGAACAACTTAAGACCTTCTGCAGAGGCATCTCTAAAAAGCATTATGCGGGTCACTCTGTAATTGGGCGCAAGCCTTTTGAGGGCCCAGAACAAGAAAGGGATAATAAATAAATAAATAAATAAATAAATAAATAAATAAATAAATAAATAAATAAATAAATAAATAAATAAATAAATAAATAAATAAATAAATAAATAAATAAAACAAGGAATCTAATCTTTAAAATTAATTAAAGAAATTCCATCACAACAAAATAAAGTGACGAACCCCTACTAAAGATGAGTTTGGATCAAGTTTGTGCCGAACTCGCCTTCGGCTCGCTCGGCAACCTTTGGGAGGAAGGGGAGTAACATAAAGTAAGGAATCTAATCTTTAAAGTTAATTAATGAAATTCCATCAAATTACAACTTCATTAAGACAAAAAAATAAAGTGATAAACCCTACTCGGGGTGAGTTTAGGTAAAGTTTGTACCGCACTCGCCTTCGGTGCGCGCGACAATCGTGGGGGGAGGGAGGGGGTAATATAAAACTCTATTCTTTTAAATTATAATGCATGAAATTCCATCAAATTACAACCTTATGAAGGAACAAAATAAAGTGACAATCCCTACTAAGGGTCAGTTTGTGCCGAACTCGCCTGCGGCTCGCTCGGCAATCGTGGGGGGGGGGGGGGGGGATGACGGGTAATAATAAACAAGGAATCTAATCTTTAAACTTAATAGATGAAATTCCATCTAATTACAAGTTCATAGAGGCAACAAAATAAAGTGACGAACCCTACTAAAGGTGAGTTTGGGTAAAATTTGTGACGATCGGCAATCGTGGGGAGGGGGGGGGAAAGACTGCACGAAAGTACCTAAGTGTCGCAAATTAATTAGGTACCTACCTATTTACTGCAAGTGTAAGGTATTCCCTATTTCGTAGTAGCACCTAGATATAATATTAATTAAAAAGGGAAAAGATGAACTACGAAATAGAGACAACACTTGCAGTTCAAAAGTTATGGGCAAAAAACCAATTTCGACAAAAAATTCAAAGGGCTGTGACTTTTGATCTAGTAGTCCGATCTTGGAACTGTTTGAAATTATGGATTCTACATGCCACATTCTATAAGAAAATATTTTTTTCCGGTCGATCTGTGACAATTTTTTTTTCGGTGGCAAAAAAAAAGGCCAGTGTATAAACCTTCCTTTTTACCAAAAAATCGACTGGCACCAAAATTTCCGGGAAAAAACTTTTTCTTAATTAATTTGGGTGCGTAGAATCCAAAACGATTCGTACTTTTTTTCGTTGAGCTCTCAATCAAAGTTAATGGGCAAAAACCAATTTCGAAAGAAAATTCAAAGGCTGTAACTTTTGAACTAGTAGCCCAATCTTGGAACTGTTTGAAATTATGGATTCTACAGGCCACATTCTATAAGAAAATTTTTTTTCCGGTCGATCTGAGACAATTTTTTT
>NW_022170250.1:9413389-9507985 GCF_008802855.1 Photinus pyralis
CCCGGTTTGCGTAATACAAAGTGATCACTCCGGAAGCGCCGTCATGCAATTTTCGCCAAATACTATCTGAACTATGCTTCTGAGGTACTACTAATTGACAAGCGTCGATTCAGTGCCTCTTCAATTTCAAGGGTCCTATACAACAGGATTGTACTTTCAAGAGTCAGCTATTCCATTGGCCACCAATAACCTCTTTACTTCAGGACCTGTGGCAAACAAACATGTCTTGCCAAGCCTGGTCTTATGCCGTGGCGCAATACCATCAGAACAGTTATTTATACTTGGGTCGTTTTCTTGCCGTATTGATTTCGCTTTAGTCGCTTCCATTCACTGCAACTCTCTAACAGTTGTCGTCGCAGATGCCAATCTTGTACTATCTATTTTAGAAACAGATGTTGTGCAGTGTCCTTGCACGGTCTCTTAAGCACATAGGAGCGTCTGCCAATTACTTGTCGACTGTTTTCCAGACGACGTAAATGTTTCGTGAAGATCGGAGGCTTTGTTTCTGCCAGGGTTGACGGATAGCCCCTTTCCTGTCGACCAGTTTCTTAGTTGTTCCCGGCTGCTGCAATGGTTTTTAGGCAGGTTGAGGCGGAAACGTGTCCAAATCTCGGCCGTGGTTCACGATTTCTTTGCCAAGTGACTGTATCTGCTTTAATTGGACCTTCTCTTCCACTACTCTACTGACCTTTTCTTCACACTTTACTGGAACCTTCTTCTTCAAAACTTACAGACCACCTTCCTCTTCGATGGTTCTTACCCGGCTGTCACTGCGAGGTTCCACCATACGTACTCGCGCACTTCCATGACTAGCTATCTTGGCGGCTTCGAATTCTAACGCATGGGCCAAAGCTTTATCAATTTTGTCGTGCCTAGCCAGTCTCAAAGCCTGCTGGGCATCTCCATCACGAACGGCATCGATAAATGTTTGTACAGCCAGTTGATCAAGAAAGCTCTCCGGTGCCGTATGGTATGCCAATCGAATCAGTCTAGCGATGTCCGCTTCAAGTTCCTGCAAATTTTCTCCAGGTTTCTGCATTCGGTTCTTGACTTGGGCATAGTAAACTTGCTGAAGGTGTTTATCGCCATATCGCATTTCGAGTCGCGCTACTATTTTTTGGAAGTTCTGTTGATCCTCGGGGATGGTCCGCAACACATCCAGAGCATCTCCTCTCAGAGCAAGAATCAGGGCTGTAGTTTTGTCTTGAAGAGTCCATTTATTTGCCGCAGCCGCTGCTTCAAACTGTCGAACGTACGTGGTCCAAGGAATCTTACCATCAAAAGTAGGTGGCTTTATTCGGGCTTGCTGAACGTCGCCTTCTACTCTTGTATTTGTTTCTGAGTCGACCTTCTTGTAATGAGTAGACTGTGGCGCCTCAAGAAGACGGTCCATCAGTAATTCATCTGGGGCACTACTAGTACGCTCTTCCGTAGTCAGTCGCAAGAATTGCTCGCGTAGCTCTTCATACTTGTGCTCAATCTCGACGAATGTTGCTTTAAATGTTTTGGAAACTTCCGTAATTCTATCTTCAACTTTTTCTTCAATTGATTTAGAGACTTCTTCGATAATCTTTCTAGAATTTTCTTCCATTTTCTCGAACTTCTCTTCAAAATTTCTAGAATTTTCTTCCAACTTCTCTTGAATATTTCTAGAATTTTCTTGGGTGCTTTTCATTTCTTGTTGCAACACCTGTTGGCCATTTTGGATTTGCTGGAGCAAATTGAGCATCGTTTCTTCCATTTTAGCGGCAGCAGATCTTGTTACAGGCATACACAAGCACAAGCACTTAATTTAATCTTACTTTTAATTAATTTAATTAATTCCACACCTGACACCAATGTAACGTTATTTATAAATTCGGGTTCGATTTATATCAATATTTATTAAACAAAACTAAAACACTATAAAAACCGTACAATTTATATCGATTCTTATATCACACACACTTCGCAATTTATATTTCCGCTGCTCGATCTCTCGTTCGATAGTAGACTGCCGCGATGTTCGGTCCGCAACCATTTATACACGCAAGCAATGTAAGTCCAGTACATTCTCGAATACGCGTAGAAAATTCCAGAACGCCAAAGGCGACGTCATGTCTGCAGCATTTCCGTTACAATACTTTCATTTAATTACGAGTACACGAATCCGCGAACTTTGGATGGTAATGCGATAAACGCGAAAGTAATATTGTTGATACATCAATGTCGAATCAAGCTAAACAAAGTGTGATTGGTAAATGTAATCGAGAAAACGTGCCGGTGTTATCGAGCATCCTTATTGGGGGAAATGTACAAACGAGGAAAAATTGCGCGAAATGGCGGCTCTGGCGATGAAATGCGATGATTGAGGAAATCGCGATAGATGTGGGGGTTATCAATCAATTTCCTTGAGAAATTACTTCAAATTAACGTGTTTTGTAATGTGAAAATAGTGTAACTCAAACAAATATTATGTAATAATAAAAACAATATATAATATAAGAGGACACCTCAAGATTGATATCTAGAGAAACGTTTCGCTTTAAATAGTCAAACCAAATGTATCTATTCTGTCACTCTGAATAATATATTATAGGATTGAACGATCGGTTTTCCAATAAAATCGCCATCGACAGCGTCCTGTAATAAAAACAACAAATTTTCAAAAAAAGTGCGCAGGTTTATATAACCTACCAGAATTGACGTTACAGATAATGAGGCAAGAAAATAAAAATGAATTGAACTGAAAGCTAACTGCAAAGTAAACGGAATAGTAATGCAGGTCCTTGGTGTAACCAGGAAACAGGTACGGAATGAATAATTAAGAATCTAGAAACACTGGAAACCCTGGAACACAGGCGGAAGTCTCTGGTCAGAGGTAATGTCAGGTTATCAGTTCTGGTGAAGTACAAAATCACGCTTTTCTAGGGAGAATGAGGAGCACACTCAGAATGAGTTTCGTTTCAAAGGATGGGAACGACAACAGGTGACATCTAACGCAGGAATTTTAACACTCCTCTACAGGCTTGTAATTCTTGCGGCATCTGTCGTTTTTCTGTGTCTCTGCGGACTATGTGGCATTTTCGGCCGCTGTCGCTCTATAGTCTTTCCAGCTAGCTCTGTAGCATCTGTGATTTCTGTATAAGTACCCTTTGTAACTTTTAAAGCACCTGTAGTCTACAGTTCTACAATCCCTGTGGGAATTACCTTGTAGCGCCTATAGGTTCTGTAGCGCATGAAGCTTCTGTTAAATCTAGACACTTTTTGTAGTTCCTGTGCATCTGTGGGTTCTGTGATCACCACTGTGGTCGATGTAGTACGTTTAATCCTGATAGTCTATGAATACATGTAGCTTTGTAACTCCTGGTGTTTCTCTAACTTCTGCATGATTTCTGTGGTGTCGAGTAGTCGATGTAGTAGTATGGCACCGCTTAAAACTCCTATAGCTTCAGCGGTCTCTTCCTTACGGAGTAGTTTCTGTAGTATCTGAAGCTTCCGTTTATTTATTTTGTTTATTTTATTTTTTTTATTTTTTTATTTTATTTACTTTTTATTTTTTTATTTTATTTATTTTATTTATTTTATTTATTTTATTTATTTTATTTATTTTATTTATTTTATTTATTTTATTTATTTTATTTATTTTATTTATTTTATTTATTTTACGTATTTTATTTAATGCTTTTAGAGCACTTGTGATGTTTCTGCCTCTGGAATTGACGCGGTCACTGAAGTGTCTCTTCTGTACACGTACATCTTGGTGGGCCTCCTACCTCTCCTCCTACCCTGTGTCCTCGGTGGTTTCGAAAGTCGTTAT
Organism: Photinus pyralis; assembly: GCF_008802855.1. Lineage (NCBI taxonomy): Eukaryota > Metazoa > Arthropoda > Insecta > Coleoptera > Lampyridae > Photinus > Photinus pyralis. The sequence continues at coordinate 9,417,189 of NW_022170250.1, forward strand.
TGCAATAGTTTCGGTTGATCCTTTATCTCTATAAAGTCATTTGCAACAAGAGCTACATTTCAGGCTGGGAAAATTCCTGATGTTTTTAGCGCATTTTTTAAGAATTAAAAAAATGTGCTATTGTTTCCGTTTTGTCCGTCCATCCGTCCGTACCCACTTCTCCTGTTTTGAACTACTAATAGGGGAATGGTCCTAGCGTCGTGGAATTTTTTTCAGTAGGTAGCTTATACCTTGAAGGTGTGCCAGACGGCCATTAAATTTCGCTGTCTAAAAGGGGGCCCCCTCACGAATTATTTTCTGAGATGCGTTTTTGAAAGTAAAACATGCATAACTTTTACATGCGACAAGCAATTGGTCTCCAGATTTTGCATAAGTACGCATGCCTTTAGTGGTGCTAAGTTAAACTTTAGAAAATGGGGGGGGCGGAGGGGGGGTTAAATATGTTCTACCCTTCATGGTATTCTAATGAAAGGTCTCAACGAAAGGAACCGTTTTCTACCAACTACTGCCCTTGTTTCTGTCCAATTATCAAAGTACGGGGCGGAGGGGGGGATTATGCTTACAGTCATTCGCTAAGGTCGCCATAAGTCAATCACCTCTTTTTTGTAGTGTCTAATATCACTTTGAAGAGGTCAACGACTCGATTTTGTGGTCTAATGTTTCATTTTTAGGGTTATCAAAGGTCAAAGACCTATATTTTGCCTTCAAAGGTATCTGCTCTTCCCCGAGGAAGACTTCCAAAACTAAATAGAGCTCTGAAGCGCATGTGGTAATTTTTGAAATTAAGGCCGTGTAAATTTTAAAGGTTTCTCGCCGTTTAAAGTCCAAAGGTTGGTCGCCGTTCAAAGTCTAAAGGTTGGTCCAAAGTTCAAAGGTTGCATGTGTCGATCGGTAAGCGAAATAGCAGAGTGAGCCATCAACGAAAAAACATTTTTTTTAATTCTATATTCTGATCGGGTTCAATTGTGAATCCAAACTATCCGAGGACACACAGAGAAACAAAAAAATTTCATCGAAATGCATTTAGCTGTTTAGTTTAGGACGAGTATTGAAGAATTTTATACAAGGTGTTTTTTTGGGAGCTTTAGTTAAACGTTTCTGGAAAAGTAAAATAGGTAGGTTTTTGAAAATGTGTACTTAGGAGTTACCTTGAAGGCCGAATCGATGTAAAATATTTTCAAAATGGTCGCACTTCCGGAAACACCTTTCCTTGATTTGTTTAAAATTCGATTGTTATAAAATCATACCCGACTACTAAAAAGAAAATCCGAAAAAAATAATGTCAATTCAACAAAATTGGAATAACGATAGCTATAGGTAGGTACATGTATTGTCAAAATATGCCCATTTCTATTCTTTATCCCAGGCAATAGTAAGAAAATGCTCATTCCATTAAAAAAAAATGAGTTTTTAGTCTTTGAAGTTTCATAAATTTGGATCTCCATAGGGGTGATCGTACGCAACTTTAAGTGCACTAAAAAAAAGCCCTATTCATTCTCTATACACTGATAAAAATAGGTTGCCATGACTATAACCGTTTTCAAGTAATCAATTATCAAGGTACCATCTGCATCCGCCATTTTTTTTCTTAAAGTCAAAATAACTTAAAAACCCTAAATGCCAGATATCAACATGTGGGTTTCAAAAGAACTGAAATATCACGTAGAATCCAAAAATGCTATAAAAATAGGGGTTGCCGTTTAAAATAACGAAGTTACTATCTACTTCCGGTGTTTCCGGAAGTGCGACCATTTTCAAAATATTTTACATCGATTCGGCCTTCAGAGTAACTGCTAAGTACAAATTTTCAAAAACCTACCTATTTTGGTTTCCCAGAAACTAAATCTCCCAAAAAAACACCCTGTATATTAAGGCTGATGACATTAGATAATTTCTTTATCAAAACTTAAAACAGGTAGAAAAAGCCGAACCTTTAACGTATATTTCTAAATACTTCTTCAAAATCAAACTTCCAACCGGTCAAAATCCTTAAAGTAAAACAGTGAGTACTGAATACCACTTTACCTTAACCATACAGTATCCAAATCTACCCCTTGAGTCGTCCAACGTTGAGAAACGAGATCCCACTCTGTTTAGAAGTCGTCACGAAACCAAAAATTAAGTTAAATCCTGGCTTCATGTCATCAGAAGCTAACACTGTTGACGGGGATGATGCCACAAACTTTGTGGATGTCGACAAAACCAGCCTGCGATACAGCAAGTCGTTGAAATATCACCACAATACTACAATCTTGTGGACAGGTGAACTGCAAATGGACATAAAATGGAGGGAGGTCAGAAAAAATGGTCGAGAGAATAAAAGCCACCCTCGTTATGTAATATACTATTTGATACGGTTTTCAAGAACCAACTTGCATCTTCAATGTTTTAATTAATTCTCTAACCCATCTTTTAACCTTTTCCACTTGTGAGTAAGTAAACTATCTAACTCTAATAGTTACTAATATACGTCAACATAATAGCCGTTTAGAATATTGTGGAAAATTACGGAAAAGTTGAACCAAACTTTGCAGTTTAAATAAAATAGAGCTAACGTAAAATGCAAACGTTTGCACAGACTGATGTCCGTCGTTAACACGCTAAGGGTGGATCTGTTACGTGAAAATACGAAGGTGGTTCAATTCGCTTACACGCGAGAATGGCCCTCCTTGACAGCAATCGCCCTCATTTCCTTCCAGACTTGTAATCTACTGCGCCGTTACGAGGGCAACAAATTTGACTTACGAACTCAAAGGCGTACGGCGGAACTGTAAAAAAATCGAGTAAAGAAGCTAATCTCATCGGTTAAAGAAGGGAGGTGGGCGCTCCATGCAACACGTGCTCAGTAACCACGTTACTACGGTTTACCCCTAATTTCCGAGGCGGTTCACAGGTGCTTACGGCAGTCTGCCCTCGTTATCCGCGCCAAACCTTGCCTTTTTTACTTCTATATTTTTATTTTACGACCCCCCCTTTTGCAGATTTATTCCTTTTCATGCAAACAGCTTAGAGAGCACGTTTTCTTATTTTCTTATTTCAAACGTGATACGCAGATTTTATTAGGGAGCCGTTACGGGGAGACAATCTTAAACCGGTTAAATGTTTTTTTTTATTCTCCATCCCCTCGGTTTAAAGGCGTGAAACTTTCATGAGTATAGAATTACATGTCGGCCCGATGTGTTAAGGGGGTAGTAAAAGCGGTTACCTGAACCGCACATTCGATGCTTACAATCGTAAAGGCCGTTTACGGTCGATATGTGTTAGTATTGAGCGAATTGCCTTCTTTTAATCAAATCGCAGCCTCGATACCGTGTTCGAAAAGGAATTCGATAGCAAATACGGCCATTTAAATTTTCGTCTGAGGAAATTTGGAGACGCGTTCCTCTTTTCTCTCTTTTCTTTACCTTTGGGCATTTTGTATAAAATATGGAAAGGATATTACAATTTTAATAGTGACAATTATGTCTAAAAAAATGATTTTGGGGGTTGAAAATTGCGGTATAAAAGTTTCATGATGAAGAAGTTCAAAGATTTATAATTGAACAGGTTTGAACACTACTGCTACTGCCGATAGTGATTTGAAATTTTGATAAGAAAAAACAAAAATTGACAAAACTTCGTCCGTGTTCGGTTGACGCAATTTGGTTCAGGAGTTAACCACGCTTTAGGCTTATTAGTTGACCTTTGAGTTACTCACAGAAATAAATTCCTAAAATGTACCGTTGTAACTTAGGGTTTTAACAACCAGAAACTTAAATTTAGTCTTTAACCTTTTTACCGGTAGCCGTTTTGTTCATAATTTTGTTCGCACTTAATATAAACATATTGGATGCACAACTTTAATTAATAAATTGGTTTTTTACGTATTTTTCCACTACACAGCTGGCGGGCGTACCGGAATGTTTTGCCCCGTGAACCCTAAGTCGTTTACGTGTTAATACGGTCGCTTCGCAATATTCACGTCCGTCCGATCGCCTATTTCGCGCAATAAAGTTCTCTTTCTGCATAAACCAGTCACGTATGACTAGGATTACTTCTGATGACTACTCGTAGCTAATTTAGAAGGCACCGACGTTCGCTATACTCGTAAAAGATAACCCATAATTGATTTACTCCACGAAAAATTTTTGTCTATTGTTCATAGATAGGACTAAACGCCATGGAATCGGGTTTGGCCTTTTGCTCAACAAAATTGGTGCATAAATAGTGATTTTCCCATCTGTTAAATAGAAATATTTTTTTCATCAAAAATACACATTGGTAAATTCTTGGCCATCGAGCAATTGAGCGTAGTGTTTTTCCCAAGAAAATAGATGCAAGTGCAAATGGGAAAGTTCTGCATATTTGCTTACTTCCGCTTCCGCTTTCGATTCCCCTATTTTGTAACGGAAGTGCGAGCGGGGTTTGTCAGCACAGTCTGTTGCGACTTGTTAGTCATTGTATGCTTTCAGAATCACCTCATTAGTTCATCGCAACAATTCGTGCGTTTTATAGTTACAAGTTGTATCCTTGACTAAATGTATCTATACGTCCATTCTTTAGATTAGATTCTTTAGATTCTTTAGATTCTTTAGATTCTTTAGATTCTTTAGATTCTTTAGATTCTTTAGATTCTTTAGATTCTTTAGATTCTTTAGCTTCTTTAGCTTCTTTAGCTTCTTTAGCTTCTTTAGCTTCTTTAGCTTCTTTAGCTTCTTTAGCTTCTTTAGCTTCTTCTTTAGCTTCTTTAGATTCTTTAGATTCTTTAGATTCTTTAGATTCTTTAGATTCTTTAGATTCTTTAGATTCTTTAGATTCTTTAGATTCTTTAGATTCTTTAGATTCTTTAGATTCTTTAAATTCTTTAGATTCTTTAGATTCTTTAGATTCTTTAGATTCTTTAGATTCTTTAGATTCTTTAGATTCTTTAGATTCTTTAGATTCTTTAGATTCTTTAGATTCTTTAGATTCTTTATATTCTTTAGATTCTTTAGATTCTTTAGATTCTTTAGATTCTTTAGATTCTTTAGATTCTTTAGATTCTTTAGATTCTTTAGATTCTTTAGATTCTTTAGATTCTTTACATTCTTTAGATTCTTTAGATTCTTTAGATTCTTTAGATTCTTTAGATTCTTTAGATTCTTTAGATTCTTTAGATTCTTTAGATTCTTTAGATTCTTTAGATTCTTTAAGATTCTTTAAGATTCTTTAAGATTCTTTAAGATTCTTTAAGATTCTTTAAGATTCTTTAAGATCCTTTAAGGTTCTTTAAGGTTCTTTAAGGTTCTTTAAGGTTCTTTAAGGTTCTTTAATGTTCTTTAATGTTCTTTAAGGTTCTTTAAGATTCTTTAAGGTTCTTCAAGGTTCTTCAAGGTTCTTCAAGGTTTTTCAAGGTTCTTCAAGGTTCTTTAAGGTTCTTTAAGGTTCTTCAAGGTTCTTCAAGGTTCTTCAAGGTTCTTCAAGGTTCTTTAAGGTTCTTTAAGGTTCTTTAAGGTTATTTAAGGTTCTTTAAGGTTCTTTAAGGTTCTTTAAGATTCTTTAAGATTCTTTAAGATTCTTTAAGATTCTTTAAGATTCTTTAAGATTCTTTAGATTCTTTAGATTCTTTAGATTCTTTAGATTCTTTAGATTCTTTAGATTCTTTAGATTCTTTAGATTCTTTAGATTCTTTAGATTCTTTAGATTCTTTAGATTCTTTAGATTCTTTAGATTCTTTAGATTCTTTAGATTCTTTAGATTCTTTAGACTCTTTAGACCCTTTATACCCTTTAGGCCCTTTAGACCCTTCAGACCCTTCAGACCCTTCACACCCTGCAGACCCTTCAGACCCTTTAGACCCTTTAGACTCTTTAGACTCTTTAGACCCTTTAGACCCTTTAGACCCTTTACACCCTTTAGAGTCTTTAGACCCTTCAGACCCTTCAGACCCTTCAGACCCTTCAGACCCTTCAGACCCTTCAGACCTTTCAGACCCTTCAGACCCTTCAGACCCTTCAGACCCTTCAGACCCTTTAGACTCTTTAGACTCTTTAGATTGTTTAGACTCTTTAGACTCTTTAGACTGTTTAGACTCTTTAGACTCTTTAGACTCTTTAGACTCTTTAGACTCTTTAGACTCTTTAGACTCTTTAGACTCTTTAGACTCTTTAGACTCTTTATACCCTTTAGACTCTTTAGACTCTTTACACTCTTTAGACTGTCTAATTCTGTAGGCTCTTTAGATTTTTTACTTTTTAAACTCTAGACTGTTTGTACTTTAGACTCCTCAGACTTGACTCAGACTCCTTAGACTCCTTCGACTCAGACTCCTTAAAGTCCGTAGACTCTTTAGACTCGTTAGATTCTTTAAATTCTTTAGACTCTTTAGACTTAGATTCTTTAAACTCTCTAGACTCTTTAGACTATTATATATTATTATATATTAATTACGATTAAGGCGAATTTATTAACGATCACAACAAACGAACTTAAAATATTATTGAAGCTGAAGGCAAAACTTTTACGTCAACACTTGTACTACGATTCTCAACTATTTTACTTGAACGAATATGATAAACAAAACTGGATCGTCGTTAAGCGACTATCAATACAGAATATAAAATACTGTAGGTACAAATTGATATTATTTTAAAAAGAAATGTGTCTTTTCTCTATAAGACTCTTTAGACTCTTTAGACTGTTTAGACTCTTTAGACTCTTTAGACTCTTTAGACTCTTTAGACTCTTTAGACTCTTTAGACTCTTTAGACTCTTTAGACTCTTTAGACTCTTTAGACTCTTTAGGCTCTTTAGACTCTTTAGACTCTTTAGACTCTTTAGACTCTTTAGACTCTTTAGACTCTTTAGACTCTTTAGACTCTTTAGACTCTTTAGACTCTTTAGACTCTTTAGACTCTTTAGACCCTTTTGACTCTTTAGACATTTTTGGAGTTTAGACTCTTTAACCTTTTCTTACTCTTTCAAGTCTCTTGAATACCTTCAAATGGTTTTAAACATTTTTTTAAGGCTCAATGCTCAAAGAGATTGTTGAAAACCTTTTAAGATTCATAAAACCTCGTTCTTGAAAAGAGGGTGGAAGACTCTGAGAGCTCTTTGGTACCTTTTGAGGTGTAAGTAGTCTTTAAAAGTCTTTTAAAGATAGATACTCGTTTTTAAGTGCCTTTTGGTATTGGTTTATAAAGGCTCTTAAAGATACTGCTACAAATGTTTTTTAAGCGACCTTTTTATAGCTTCAAAACCCTTGCCGCCTCATAACAAAAGGGGTTAATTTCGACTTTAAATTCTAAGCAACTTTGGCAGCTTTTCCGGTTGTTTGAAACCTTAGTAGACCTCGAAATGTCCTTAAAAACCCTTAAAGAATATGTGCCAGCTCTTGAGGCGCTCTTTTAGAATATCGAGGATTTTTTAGCATTATTTTGAAATTCTATAACCCACAAAGGTTCTAGACTTCTAGAAGACGTCTTGCATCCCTTGGAGGGCCATAAATGTTTTTAAAGACCCAAAAACTCATTCCTTTAGAAGCTTTTGGACACTTTAAAAAACCACCACGTACGCTTGAGATGCCTTAGAGTTAGCTCCGAGCCTTTATACCTTAAGTACCCTCAAGAGGTCTGCCTCTAAATTAGAGACTCATAATGGTCACTTACTAAAAGCTTTTACGAGCTCGAAAGTGCCATGAAATTTTTGAATTTTTTGAATGCTCTTTCAAGCATTTTGAAAAAAAGGGCCTTCAAATGTTAAAAAATAGGTTCTTAAACATTCTTTTAAAACCCTTCTTAAAAAGCCCTTAAGACACTTACAGCTTTTAAAAGCTCGCCTCCTAGATGCGAATGACATTTTCCTATTAAGTAGAGATTTTGAATTGTAGATATTTTGCCATTAAAAGAATTTATGTCGGGATTTTGTCGTGTAGATGTTTTGCGCTGTAGAGACATTGGGGTCGGAAAAGTTTTGGCAATAAGCGATATTGGGAGCGACATGCGGCAAAATTTGAAAATGACTTCCTGCGATTATTTAAAGCAATTTTCCTCACCATAAACTTCCAACCTTTTCTACATAAACAAAAAATACAATAATAATTATAGTAATTCCTTAAATGGATTACACCGGATATAAGCCCGTGCCCCTATGATTATATTTAAATTACGAGCATTATTATTAGATAAAAAGGTGCTAATTTATAAGCGTACTCTTTTTCGTACGAGAAAACGCATTACCCAAATACCGACGATTACAAAATAAACATATAATAATAAAGATAATGATGATTGCGATATTAATAATTTCCTAAAGGTAATTTTACACGAAACGTGTATAGCGTGCACGAGCTTATTGTAAGCTTAATTAAAACAACTCTCTCACGTAATTAGCATATTTTGTATTTCGGCGCTGGCGAAAAACTTAGGAAGTGGAATAGTTATCGTTATCATCGCCGCCACAATTCATTTTGGTAGCAATTTTTGTGAGAAAGGGAAATTAATCAAACGGATAAGATTAGCTCATAACTTTCCCTTGTACTACCTAGCGGCTTAGGTTGGGAAATTGAAAAGAAACGAAAAAAAAACGTAGAAAAGAATGGTGGACACGCAATTCCTCCTCACACGTACGAAATTATTTCTCTCGCTCATATCTGATTTAAATTATAATTGAGGCGCTAATTTGATATTGGAGGGTAGTGATCTTATTTTCTTTGCAGATGAGGATGTGCGAGAGGAATAATGGATGTCTACCAAAGGAACAGGAGGAAGTTTTGGTGATGATTTTTTTATACTTTTTTACGCGGTAATGCGGGTTTCAATTATTAACGACAGGCGGAGTTCGGCGTAAATTTTATCTGCTTATCATTTCATCATTGCGAATAGTTTTAAAAGCGACTTTTCATACAAGCAATGACAATACAAAGATTTTAGGAATTAAAGGACCAATTTTGAGAGTTCTATTAACCTCCTCGTGTAGTAGGTAGTCAGAGAACATGTAACAGATACATCGTGATATAGAAGCAGTATTTATAAAAGTATTTAAATGAAATTTTTTACATAGTGATGATATTATGGGACTTTTTTTAACGAAAAATCGTATGGAAAGTGGTACTTCTTTTCACGATTTTTACTATACGTTTCCATGGAGTTTAGTCCTGTCTATTAAGTTATACACTAGAAACCAATTTCGAAAGAAAATTCAAAGGGCTGTAACTTTTGAACTAGTAGCCCACTCATGGAACTGTTTGAAATTATGGATTCTACAGGCCACATTCTATAAGAAAAATTTTCCGGGTCGATCTGAGACAATTTTTTTTAAGGGCCTCAAAAAAAGGCAGTGTATAACCTTCCTTTTTTATCAAAAATCGACTGCACCCAAATTTCTCGGGAAAACACTTTTTCTTATTAATTTTGGTGCGTAGAATCCAAAACAATTCGTACTTTTTCGATCAGACTTCTCAATCAAAAGTTATAGACTAGAAATCAATTTCGAAAGAAAAGTCAAAGGGCTGTAACTTTTGAACTAGTAGCCCAATCTTGGAACTGTTTGAAATTATGGATTCTACAGGCCACATTCTATAAGAAAATTTTTTTTCCGGGTCGATCTGAAACAATTTTTTTTCGGGGCCTCAAAAAAAGGCAGTGTATAACCTTCCTTTTTTACAAAAATCGACTGCACCAAAATTTCTCGGAAAACACTTTTTCTTATTAATTTTGGTGCGTAGAATCCAAAACAATTCGTACTTTTTCGATCAGACCTCTCAATAAAAAGTTATAGACTAGAAACCAATTTCTAAAGAAAATTCAAAGGGCTGTAACTTTAGTACTAGTAGCCCAATCTTGGAACTGTTTGAAATTATGGATTCTACAGGCCACATTCTATAAGAAAAAATTTTTCCGGGTCGATCTGAGACAATTTTTTTTAAGGGCTTCAAAAAAAGGCAGTGTATAACCTTCCTTTTTTACCAAAAATCGACTGCACCCAAATTTCTCGGGAGAACACTTTTTCTTATTAATTTTGGTGCGTAGAATCCAAAACATTTCGTACTTTTTCGATCAGACTTCTCAATCAAAATGCACCACCTTGCACATTGTATTGTCCTGACACGACATTTTACACTAGAAACAGTTGTATAACATTCCTCCTAGAAAAATACCTCCTTATGAATTATAGTCTCCTAGTAGCTAGATACCTTTTACATATTCTTAACAGATACTTGAAATACCCCTTCAGCAAGGGAGGTCTCACCACCTCGTTCATTAAATTTTCTTCACAGCCTAAACGAAAATAGTACTTGTGCTATTGTGTTCTCCTGATAGCTACAGAAATGTTACCTTCTTAGCAAATACTCCGTGAATTAGGTGCAGAAACACAATCTTTCACATTATATTTTCCTGATACAAACGTTTAAATGAAAGTAAGGTGTTGGAATATTTCCCTTGAGCATAGATTATGTTCTCCTGGTTATCGGAGAAACATCTTTTTGTGCACTAACAGCACAAACACCATTTTGCAGTCAGATGAAAATATAGTAGTAGAAGTTTAAGCTAAAAAAATGCCTCCTCATGGATTATGTTCTCCTAGTATTTGGAGAAACTTTATACTTCCCTAATAGATATTTTGTGATTTAAGTGCCAAAAGTTTAAATTACTCACCCTCGCGCATTGTGTTTTCGTGTTACAGCAGTTTAAACGAAAATATGGAGTCGGAACGTGTTCCTTGATCTTACAAAAATAATTCCGCATGAATCTCCTGGTAGCAACAGAAAATAGAGATAATCCGTAAATTGGGAGCAGAAAAACCACTCGGACCATTATATCCTCCAGACAACACTTAGGTATTGATGGCATGTTTCTCATATTATGATCTCCTGATGCTATCAAGAAAAAATTTACCTCTTTCCTAACCGATACTCCGTGTATTAGGAACAAAACACCTCCTTCTGCATTATATTCTCCTGATACACCAGTTTAACGAAAACAGTTCTCTTATAAAAGCACTTCCTCATTTATTATGGTCTCCTGAGAACTTTTTCAACATTTTCCTAACAGATACTTTGTGAACTAAGAGTAGATACACCACCTTGTACATTAACATTTTTTCACACAATGGAAATAGCGTATTGGAACATTTCTTTATGGCGATTATGTTCTCCTGGTAGCTAGAGAAACGCCTTCTTAACAAAAACTCCGTTAATTATGTGTATAAACGCCATTACTCACATCATATTCTCCTAATATAAGAGTGATGAAGTCTTGGAATATTTCTAGTGGGCATGGACTATATTCTCCTGGTTTTACGAGAAACTTTATCATTTTTCTATGAGGTTTTCTGTCCACAAACAATACAGACACCATCTCGCACATTATGTTCGCCCAATGCAACAGTCGAACGAAGATACACATTTCCCTTCAGCTAAAAAAAGACCTCCTCATGGATTATGTTCTCCTGGTAGTTGGACAAAATTTACATTTTCCGAACATATACCTACTCCGTGAATGAGAAGTAGAAGAGCAGTATTTTCTCGACACAAGAATTTAAGCGACAAAAAAGTGTCAGAACGTCTCCTCTGAGCTTACAAAAAGACCTCCTCATGAATCTTCTGGCACCAAGAGAAAATTTCCAACATTTTCTAACAAAAAATCCATAAATTACAAGCGGAAGGACTACCTCGCACATTATATTCCTTCTACCAGTCCCGTCAGGAAGGTATAGGCACTTTTCTCGTATTATGATCTCCTGGTATCAAAGAAAAATACAAATTTTATTAAGAGAAAAACTCATTATATTCGCCTGGGACATTTTCCATTAAAATAACATGTTAGAGGAATTCTTATGAACCTTCCGTGTTATATTTTCCTGATACAACAGTACTGTTTCAGCATTTCTCTTGGCCGTACAAAACGACCTTCTCGTGGATTTTCCTTTTATGACATAAAGTTTACCGAATTATGAGTAAAAACGTCACCTCATGTTGTTTTTCTTAAGCTTACAAAGAGAATTCGGCTTACCAAACTCCTGGCAGCTAGAAAAAACTCATTTCTTAATAGATACCCACTTCCTTGCAAATGACACTTTTCTGATACATTAATAGTCTAAGCGAAAATGAGGTATTGGAAAACTTCTCTTAAGATTAGCAAAAGCCTTCTGAATTATGTTCTCCTGGCACTTTTCTTGAGATTACAAAAATATCGTCTTATTGTTCGCCTGGTAGCTAGAGGAACATTACAACATTACTCACAGAATACCCAAAAATACCTCCTTACATATCACACTTTCCGAATAGGTATAACGGTTTAAATAAAGATAAGGTGCTAGAACGTTTCTCACGAGGTATTGTGTTCTCCTGGTTATCGAAGAGAATTTGCAAGGCTTTCCGAACACATAATCCGCGGGTTATGAGTAGAAACACTACCTCACGCATTATATTTTCCTCATCCAAGAGTTTAAAAAAATATATATCCCTCTTGCGTATAGATCATGTTCTCCTGGCCGTTGTTGTAAATTTGCTACGTTTTCTTAACAAGATACTCAATGAATTAGGATTAAACCTCGTACACTCTATTCCCGATGCAACAATTTTACGAGAACAAGGTGTTGAAACATTTTTTTCAGCCTGGATTCTGTTCTCCTGGTTGTATTAGGCGCTTTGTTAAGTTTCCCTAATAGCTACTCAGTGAATTAGGTGTAGAAACTGTACTTCTCACTTTATATTTTACTGATACAAGGATTTCAACACTATATTCTCCTGGTAGAACAGACTATACAAAGCAAGGAACGTTTCTTTCGAGCATGGATTATGTTCTCCTAACTGATACTCTGTGAATTGTACAAAAGTGTGAACGAAAATGAAGTGTTGACACAGTTTCATGTTTTCTATGTTTTCCTGGTGGTGGGAGGAACTTGACAATAGACACACCACCTCTCACATTATAGGTATCTTCCTGTTTAAAGACAAATAAGGTATTGGCACGTTTCTCACTATATGATCTCCTGGTATCGGGAAAACACTTACCTCGCTTTACTAACAGATACTCAATGTATTAGGAGCAAAACACTTCTTTGCGCATTATATTCTCCTGATACAACAGAAACGAAAATAAGCTCTTTGAACTGAGTTGGAGACCTGTTCTCAAAGAGTAGAAACACCACCTCACACTTTATATTTTTCTGATATAACATTTTAAACGAACGTCTTAGAAAAATACCTCCCTATGGATTAATATAGTCTCCTGGTAGTTAGAAGATCTTTGCAACGTTTTCCTAAGAGATACTTCGTGAACTAAGAGTAAAAACACCCCCTCGTACACTAAATTATTTGGATTCAAGGGTCTAAACGAAAATAGCACTTGAGTGATTGTGTTCTCCTGTTAGCTAGAGAAACTTTATAACATCCTCTTAACAATAATACCCCATTAATTAGATGTAGAGACACTAGGTCTCACATTCTGTTCTGCTGATACGAGAGTTTAAAAGGAAGCTTGCTATTGTTTTGATTTTGTATTATGATCTCCTGGTATCAAAAAAATGTACCTCATTTTCCTAACAGATACTTAGTGTATTAGGAGCAAAGCACGTCCTTATGCATGATATTCTCCTGGTACACCAGAACAGTTCTCTTAGAAAAGTATCTCCTTATGGATTGTGTTCTCCTGGTAGCCAGAGAATCTTTCCAACGTTCTCCTAACACCACCTCGTACATTAAATTCTCTGGACACAACTGTCCCAATGATAATACCTACCGCTTGAGCGCGATTGTGTTCTTCTGATAGCTATAGAAACTTTTATAACACCCTCTTAACAAATAACCTATTGGCACGTTTTTAGTATTATGATCTCCTGGTATATCTCCTCATGGATTATGGTCTCCTAGTAGCTAGAGAATCTTTGCAACATTTTCCTAAGAAATATTTTGGCGCATTAAGAGTAAAAATACCACGTTGCAAGTACTCTCTTGACGCAACAGTTAAAACGAAAGTAGAGCGCTTGAGCGATTGTGTTCTCCTGATAGCTAAATGCTTTCTTGATCAGTACTCCATGAATTAAGTGCAGAACTATCACTTCTAACATTATATTCTTCTGGTACACGCGGGTTTAAACGAAAACAAGGCATTGAAATATTACTCTTGAGCATAAATTATGTTACCCTGGTAGTTTTCCCGAACAATTTTGGATTAAGGCTATAGTCTTCCCTATAAACTGGGTAGAAAAAGTAAATTTCACAAAATTTGCTAGGTTATTCTAATGGATACTCCGTGAATTAGGAGTAGAAACACCACCTCCTCACTTGTCCCCTGGTTTATACAAAAAACCTCCTCATGGATTACGTTCTCTTGGAAGTTACAGAAACTACAACAGTTACCTTACTGTTGCTCCGTGAACTAACAGTAGAAAAACCACTTCGGGAAGTTTTTTCTTGAGCTTACCACAAGACCTTATGGATCTCCTGGTAGCTAGAGGAAGTTTCGTAACGGATGTTCCGTGAATTATGAGCAAAAAAAAACTCCTTTTCAGGGATTCTAAAATACTCAAGAGGTTATTCAAACATTCAAACTAGGGATTTAAGGTTCCTACTCTGAAAAGGTTGAAGAAATGCTTTAACCATCTAAACCTCTTGTGATAGTTTAAGGAATGCAAGATATGATTCGAGAATGTCAAGCGGTTCCCAAAAGATCTCGTAGCTTAACGGTCTCAACAAACTAAGAGACTTTGAGGTACATTTTGAAGATTGAGGGAATACAAATCCAACCTGGAATCCCTTTGCCAGAACGCTGGGGTTTAGAAATCCTCAGAATTTTGGATTGGAAGGCATGAATCTCGAGTCCATTCAAGCGCTTCAAAATGTTCAGTTCAAATTCATTTTAGGTGTCAATTGTAATGGAATTAAAATCGCGTGTTTCAATCGCCATTCTTGACGATTAAATCAAAACGGTGGTGCTTTTGGATCCACTTTCGCGTTTCCGCAATCGCCCACTTTGCACCAACGTGCAACCCTCAAGTAAGTGTTAAGTTAATGCACAATCAGCCATTACCGTTTAGATGGGCATTAAGTAGATATGGCACTTACTTTTCGTTACTAATGAGTGAGTCCCATTAAAAAACTTGAGGCGATAATTTATGTATCTTTGTAAATATGTCCAGTCATTAAAAATATTCAGGGGAAAAAAGGCGGTGATTTCAGAGATGCTCATACGGAGGATAACCTTCGGAGCCGGACAACAAAAATAAATTAAATCCACAACGCGCGCACACTGCACCCCGAAAAAAAGAAAGAGGTGTAATAGTTCGAAAACTGAAAGAACCAGTAAATAAAGATAAATTATAATTAAAATAAGATGGCGGACAGAGATAGTGCACGTTTCGGCGCGTGCAGGTGAGATGGGGCGAGTAATAAAGTTACGAGAATTTGTGTGTTAGAGAGAGTGAGTGATGGGCGTGGTAAAGTGGCGCCAAGGTGGCCGCAAATGTAAGTACATTCCCCGATATAATTTTATTCGGAAAGGTTGCTTGAGACGCTTCTTTCTTAATGATCTCCCTTCATGGTTCAAGGAATTTAATTTGTAAAACAAATAATAGGTTAAATGCTGTCGTGTTCAACAATTTAAGGATGCGGCTCGCCGTGTCTCCCCCCGCGACGGCGCACCGAATTTAATTTTAGATTTTTTGGTCGCTTAATTAGAGCTAAGTGAATTAGTCGAGTGATTTTTTTCCCTTTTCCTCTTGTTAATGCAATTAGGGATAACGTGCGTAACGAAATTGGCGAGCTCACATGTTTCTCTGTGTGAAGTTTACATGCAGCTTGTCGTAAGCCTTTAATTTGATTATCGGCGCAAAGGTCTTAGCGGTTTACACGGAAAACTTATTATGGGGAATGTAATTACATTAAGTACATTGACTATCCGTTCGTCTTATTCGACAATGAAGAGACCACCCTTGGGCGAAGCGACCTGCTGAAAGGTCCGTAGGTCAAACGTTTCAGATCCTTTACTTAAATTAACAATTAACAAGTGCTTTATATAATCCGCAACAGCACATTTACCTATTTACCTATATCGCGCTTTTCAGCACCTAGTTTTCCGGAATCTCTTAGTTTCAACATCACGACTCAAATTTTAAAATTACCTACTTAAGGATTTTAGGTACTCACTTTAGGATTAGGGGCAGTATCCTTTATCTTTCAAATTGAAAGAAAGATTTAAAATTATTATTAGACTCGATCCTAAATGGGAGTGTGACAACTTTAACTCAGAAACCTACTGTATAATAGTCCAGGCTAAATAGCTCTAAAATAATTTATTTTCAAAAAAAGGTAATTAACGGGCGGAATCGGGTTTTTCAGGCAGGTGAAATGATTAGAAATTGGGAAAAAATAATTAAAACAGTTGAATTTTTCCGTGGGTGAAATCCCGGGGGTTGAAAGGGATGGAAAGTGGTGTTTTGCAAATTGTGGTAAAACTATTAATTTTAGACGAAAATGTTTAATGTAAAAGTTATAGAGACTAAAAAAATGAGCAACTTTTGTATCTGCACTATTTTCACAGAAGAAGAAGAAGAACCTCCAATTTTCCTAGAAGAACGGGAAAAACTGTTTTTTTCGTTTTTTATTCTTATTTTTGCGAAAAACGTCGTAGGAGTTTGAAATTGGGAGGAAACATCTTGTTTTATGATAAAAAAGGAGAGGGAATTTTTTGGGCCCGTAAAGTTGAACCGTTTCCAAGATCTCACGATTTCTGAAAAAACCACCTCTTTCAAGGGGATGAAAAATCTATTTTTTTTATCGTACAGAGGTGTGCGGGGTAGCAAAATTTTCGTAAGGACTTACATTTTAATAATCAAAAATAAAAAATATTATTCCAATAGAAAAATTTTAAGAAAAGCGGCAAAAACGGGGGGAACAGATTTAAGATATACCTACCGATTATGACAGTAGATAAATAAGCTTTTTTTGCAAATAAAACGTATTGGATCCGCGCTAATAAAAAGTTTTTGAAATCTGTCTTCTCTCTCCTCTTTAATGTTGCTAAAATATTTTCTTTTGTTTCCCAGCGCCCAACTGCCTTAATTAAAACATCTTATTATATTATATTATTTCTTTTTTCTGTATTTTTACCGCAATAAAAGCAATTCGAAGTAAAATCGAATTCTTTTGCTTCCTGATCAATTAGTCTTTGTTCACTAACACTTCTTCCTGCCTGTGTTGCAGCTGATGGGATTAAGCTGGGCCTGTTGATCGTTAATTTACAGGAATTATGAATAAAAATCCTCACGATTCCAGGATATCTCAAATCATTTGCTTTGGCCGGTAAAACTAACGTTCTTATTGCAGATTTCGCAAGTTTATCAAGATCAACAGGCCCAACGCTATAAAACAGGCAGGACGAAGAGTCAGTGAACAACAACAAATTTTTCAGGAATCGGGAAGCAAGATAATTCGATTTTATTTCGAATTGCTTTTATTGCGGTAAAAATGCAGAAAAAAGAAATAATAAAGATGTTTTAACTAAAACAGTTGAGCATAAGATAACAAAAGATAATATTTAAGCAAACATTAAAGAGAAGCAAGAAGACATACCTATTTCGAAAAAATCTTTATTAACATCCAACATGTTGATTTATCATGTCAAAAACCGTGTGTATGTATATCTTAAGAATGTTTTTCCAGTTTTTGGCGATTTTCTCGAATTTTTACTATAGGAATAATATTTTGTTTATTTTTGTTTATTAAAATAATATGTCTTCCCGAAATTTTGCTACCCCGCGCACCTTTGTACCATGAAAAAAAAAATAGATTTTTCATCCCCTTGAAAAAGAGGTGGTTTTTTCAGAAATCGTGATATCTCGGAAACTTACGGGCCTCCTCTTTTATCATACAACAAACTATCTTTACTCCAAATTTAAAACCCCTACGACTTTTCTTCTTAAAATAAGAATAAACATCGAAAAAAAAACGTTTTTCCGGTTTTTCTAGGAAAATTGAAGGTTATGTGTAAATAGTGCAGATACAAAAGTTATTTATTCTTATATTCTCTAAGTATAACTTTTATATTGAACATTTTCGCCTAAGATTAATAGTTTTGCCACAAATTGCAAAATACCAGTTTCCACCCCGTGATTTCGCCCGCGGAAAAATTCAGCTGTTTTAATTATTTTTCACCAATTTCTAAATATTTCACCGGCATGAAAAACCCGGCTTGAACCGGTAACTAATTTTTTTCGTTAAATATATATAGCCTGCACTATTAGACAACATCCCGTGGAACGTGAAAACGTCAAGGGATGAGACTAGCTCGGAATGTGCCGAATCCGCCTTCGGATCGCTCGGCAATGATAGTACTAGAGCCAAAAGATGACGGTGCCGAGCCAGCCGAAGGACTACCCAGACCAATTTCATCTCAGCAAAATGTCAAGGCACGAGTCTAGCCCGAAGTGTGCCGAACTCGCCTTGGCTTTGCTCGGCAAAGATTTTATTAAAACTTATTTATTCGACGTGATAAATTTTACGCGAAAAGACGTTTTTTGACGAGGGAGCCGCAGGAGAGTTTGGCACAACTCCTCCCAAATGCTTCTTAGGAAAGTGTCAAAGCAGAGGGTTGACCCGAAGTGTGCCGAACTCGCCTTCGGCTCGCTCGGCATTGATAGTACAAAGTTACTTATTCGATTTGATAAATTTCACCCCAAAATACATTTTTTGGCGAGCGATCCGAAGGCGACCTTGGCACAACCCCTCCAAATTGCTTCTTAGGAAAGTGTCAAGGCACAGGGTTGGCCAGAAGTGTGCCGAACTCGCCTTCGGCTCGCTCGGCATTGATAGTACCAAATTACTTATTCGATTTGATAAATTTCACCCCAAAATACATTTTTTGGCGAGCGATCCGAAGCCGACCTTGGCAAAACCCCTCCCATTTGCTTCTTAGGAAAGTGTCTAGGTACAGGGTTGGTCCGAATTGTGCCGAACTCGCCTTCGGCTCGCTCGGCATTGATAGTACTAAAGTTACTTATTCGATTTGATAAATTTCACCCCAAAATACATTTTTTGGCGAGCGATCCGAAGGCGACCTTGGCACAACCCCTCCCAATTGCTTCTTAGGAAAGTGTCAAGGCACAGGGTTGTTCCGAAGTGTGCCGAACTCGCCTTCGGCTCGCTCGGCATTGATAGTACTAAAGTTACTTATTCGATTTGATAAATTTCACCCCAAAATACATTTTTTGGCGAGCGATCCGAAGGCGACCTTGGCACAACCCCTCCCAATTGCTTCTTAGGAAAGTGTCAAGGCACAGGGTTGTTCCGAAGTGTGCCGAACTCGCCTTCGGCTCGCTCGGCATTGATAGTACCAAATTACTTATTCGATTTGATAAATTTCACCCCAAAATACATTTTTTGGCGAGCGATCCGAAGGCGACCTTGGCACAACCCCTCCCAATTGCTTCTTAGGAAAGTGTCAAGGCACAGGGTTGGCCGAAGTGTGCCGAACTCGCCTTCGGCTCGCTCGGCATTGATAGTACCAAATTACTTATTCGATTTGATAAATTTCACCCCAAAGTACATTTTTTTGGCGAGCGATCCGAAGGCGACCTTGGCACAACCCCTCCCAATTGCTTCTTAGGAAAGTGTCAAGGCACAGGGTTGTTCCGAAGTGTGCCGAACTCGCCTTCGGCTCGCTCGGCATTGATAGTACTAAAGTTACTTATTCGATTTGATAAATTTCACCCCAAAATACATTTTTTGGCGAGCGATCCGAAGGCGACCTTGGCACAACCCTCCCAATTGCTACTTAGGAAAGTGTCAAGGCACAGGGTTGGTCCGAAGAGTGCCGAACTCGCCTTCGGCTCGCTCGGCATTGATAGTACCAAATTACTTATTCGATTTGATAAATTTCACCCCAAAGTACATTTTTTTGGCGAGCGATCCGAAGGCGACCTTGGCACAACCCCTCCCAATTGCTTCTTAGGAAAGTGTCAAGGCACAGGGTTGTTCCGAAGTGTGCCGAACTCGCCTTCGGCTCGTTCGGCATTGATAGTACTAAAGTTACTTATTCGATTTGATAAATTTCACCCCAAAGT
This sequence comes from Photinus pyralis, assembly GCF_008802855.1. Lineage (NCBI taxonomy): Eukaryota > Metazoa > Arthropoda > Insecta > Coleoptera > Lampyridae > Photinus > Photinus pyralis. The sequence goes on from NW_022170250.1 coordinate 9,437,208, forward strand.
ACATTTTTTGGCGAGCGATCCGAAGGCGACCTTGGCACAAACCCTCCCAATTGCTTCTTAGGAAAGTGTCAAGGCACAGTGTTTGTCCGAATTGTGCCGAGCGAGCCTAAAGCATCTTAAAATCAGTGGCAGTATCTCCCAGCCTTTCAAACTGAAAGTTGCCAAGTGAACCTTGAAGCAGTTTCTTTTGGTCTCTTGTTCAATTGTAGAGGTAAAGAAGCCGTAGACAGATAACGCCATCTATGTACGTTAACGGTGGTCAAATTCCGTCCTTACATTTTAGTTTCTTTCCCTAACTTCAATTTAATCTAACCGAAAGAGGTTGGCAAATAGTGGAAATAAGACATTGGTTTAGCAGGAAAAAATTACAACAACCCCCGTAGCGGTAAACGGAAACGAAAAGAACTAGATCAATGTATGAACTTCCGGAGTGGTTAGTTAGCTTTATACGCGCCTCGAGGGGTTAGCAAAAGGGGGACGCCCGATCGGTCGGATTGTTATTTTCAAGAAGAAAACGCAAATCGCGACCGGATCGATCCCTTAATTGCGATTGGAGACTGCGGCCCCGCGGCCTTAATTATTCTTACGCGAGCGGTTGCGACGATAAATTTTCGAACATCAAAGTTCAGTCATCCCTTAAGCGGTATCTCGAATCGCACGGGTGGCTATCTATCGGCAAAGACCCGAACTAAAGACACCAGTTTTACATTAACGTATACCGAGGTATCTCAACGCTACCGTACCGATAACCGAAACAGTCGCCCAGCCGAGTTCTGTCCGTCGTTCCTCAGCGCGGACCGTCGCTACCGGACCGGCCGATTGGCCCCTTTTAAGTGAAACGCATATATATTCAAGAAAAGTGATAATATACTACTTAACTGGTGTTGAAATGTTAAATAATATCGAGCGGCTCGCATTGATGTTCGGTGAAAAGGCAAAGTAATACCCATAATCTCCTCTTTTTATTTGCTTCTCGTTTTTTCTACTTAAAGGTTGGGCTTCTGGGAAAATCTAAATTGAAATTTTCGAATCATAATGGACTTTATTTATTAAGCGCGGCGGCGGCGCCCTCGATATGTCCTCGACGAAATGAGGGGCACCGAATTAGCGCAATTTAGTTAGAAACCCTTCCGTCATTCTTTTCACCTAGATCATGCAAGTTTTGGTTCTAAGGGTTGAAAGGTCTAAAAAATAAGCAAGTGTGTCAGAGGGTGAGAATTTAAACCTGCGCTTCTAAATACTCGGGTTTTTAGGAGCCAAGAACAACTTGAAAGGTCTCGAAAGGTTTGTCAAACCTCCGAAAGATCCTTAAAGCTTCCATAAGAATCTTTGAAAGTGTGAAGTCTGTCAAGGTTCCCAAAATGTTATCCTTTAGAAACCTTGCAGAACATTGAAAAGTGTTAAAGCTCATTGGCAGCCACAGGCTACCTTTGAGGATTAAGAAGGATCCATCAGTTAAAGAGTAATGAAGAAAATTCAAAAATCCGAATTTTAGGCAATTTTAGACATATTGAAGAGTGAAGAGAAAACATTTTTGAAAGAATTAGGGCCTACCCCCCCCCCCCCAAAGTCCTTTGGCGACCTTTACGTTTTTTGAAAAATCTGGAATCATGAGCTTTAAAAAGCCATTCAGGTTTCCAAAAACTCCTTCAATGGTTTTGAAGTCTGTCTTTGAGGATCTTAAAGGGCAAGGGAATGATCCTTAAAAGCTATGAAAATGTGTCGCAAAAGATTTAAAAAAAATCTTGAATCCTTGAAGAGTCACAAACAATCCTAATAAGTTTCAGGTTTCTGGTAGTTTTTCGAAGGGATTTCTTCAAATGGAACGGAGGATCGGAAAAGGTTTGGCACTATTAGGGTATAGTGAAAGTTTCTAAAACCAAACACAAAGGTTTTGGAAACCATCCTTAAATTGACATTAGTAATGGTTTCGACAAACCCACAAAGAGCATTTAAACTTCTGGGAGCATTTTACAGCATTTAACGACTTTAAGTAGTATTTTAGGAACTTGAAGAATCCATCAATCTTTGAAGAGTCAGATCCTACCAAGCCATAAGCTTTGCTCATGGATATCAATTCAAGGAGACCCAATTGTCACGAAGGACGGTGGAGAGATTTAGGGTCTAGAGGAGTTTGACAGTTATGTGAAGGTATTTAGACAAGATCTGAAGGACTGTTAACAGTTTTGATCCATTCAAGGGTACCTAGTAGAGGAACTTATATAGTTGGTATGATTCAGGGTTCCGAACAAATTTAAGGGTCGAATTCCTTGAAATATACTGGTCTCGAAATATTAAGGGGTAGCGCAGGCTCCCAAAAGCACATGCGAGGATTTTGGGAACTTTTGGGAGCATTTACACTATTTAAGGGCTTTAAATGGAATCAAAGGTCTTATGTGCCTCTCAGGATCTTAAAAAGGAAAAATGAAATCAGCATACATTAAAAGGCCCTGGAATATCTCTTAGTAGCCTAAGTAATCCGAGTCGGGCAGAGCTTCGAGAAACCCCAAACCCTTTGAGAAACGTGAATTTGTAAGGGCCCTGCTTAGTCATCAGAATCTTAGAGAATCTTACAAAATCCTGAACCATCCTAGAATCCTGAAAGGCTTTCCAAAGGTTCCAGAAGATTTGATACGTCCTAAACTAGGGTTTTAGAAAATTGGAGGATCTGACAGAAGCTTAGTTGGATAATACTGAAAAAGACATTAAAAACCTTAATTCTATAGGGCGTAGTAGTTGAGTAATGTCGGGTATCCTAAAAGCCTCGAAATTTCTGACAGCTTTTAGGAAAGTTAAGGTTGAGGGTCTTAAGTGATCATCAAAGCATTTGAGGGCCTGATCTTGAACCATTCAAGCGTAATGATTGATCATAACAAACTTTAGGGGTAGGAAAAGACTATAGTTGGGATTTTATTCGCTCTACCCCTTAATACCTTTTAATAACAATTCGTCAGAGAGATTCACAGAATACTTCTTTCCTGGAATTTGTACCGGGTGGTATTCCATATCCCCCAGATCCCCCCGGTGATACTCCCCAAATTGTTACGCTTGCAACATCCTTGTGATCATTTTGCCAGGAGAGCCATCGAATCTTGTGATTACCTTTTTAAACGTTTTGGGAGACAATACAGGAAGAGGGAATTTAAGAAATATGGAAGACCTTTCAGGTAAAAAAAGTTTGATAGTCCCCCCTGAAAATTGATTAAAGGGAATTGAAGGCGTACAAAATTAAGAGAGGATTTAACAGCGGGGGAGGTATGGAACACCTCACAGGCAAATACATTCCAGGAAGCTTTCGCGGGAGAGATTTAAAAAATATTTTCTCCTGGAATGTATACCGGAGGGTATTTCATACCCCCCAGGCCCCCCGGTGTTACTCTCCCCCAGATTCTTACGTTTGCAGCACTCTTGTGATCATTTTTTAGGAAGAGCCATCGAATTTTGGGAGACAACACATCAAGAGGGAAAGAAATTTGAAATACCTTTGAGCCAAAGAAAGTTCGATAGTCCTCCTTTCAAGAATTATCAAATTGAACTGAATGCTTACTAAGTTAAGGGAGGATTTAACATCGGGGGGTCTGGGGAGCATTCGGAACTTTTAATAACAATTAGCTAGAGAGATTCACAGAATATTCCTTTCCTGGAATGTATCCTGGATTCCATACCCCCCCCCCCCCCGACCTCCCGGTGTTACTCTCCTCCACATTGTTACGTTTGCACCACTCTTGTGTTAATTTTTCAGGAGCGCCATCGAATTTGCATAGTTTTACGGGGGGTGTTCCATACCCCCACACTCTCCGGTGTTAGCCATCCTCACTTTGTTACGCTTGCAGCAGGGAGGTATTGCATTGGGGTAAAAAATAACCCCCACTTTTTTTGTCGGAAATACACGTTCTAAAGCACCAGGAATTCGAATCATACAAAATCTCGATTATGTCAGTCTGCCGGTCCATCTGTACTCCCCTTTTCGCAGGAAGAGGGAATTTAAGGGATATGGAATACCTTTCAGGTAAAGAAAGTTCGACAGTCCTCCTTGAAAAATGATCAAATAAAACTGAAGTAGAATTAAGGGGAGGATCTGCCACGGGTGGGGCTGGGGGGCATGGAATACCCTCCCCCAGGCAAGTACATTCCAGTAACGAAGAGCATTCGGAACTTTTAATAACAATTCGCGAGAGAGACTCATGGAATATTTCTCTCCTGGATTGTATACTGGGGGGTACGGAATACATTTCAGGAAAGAATCCTTCTGTGAATCTTTTTTGCGAATCGACTGCTTCTTTCCTGGAATGTACTTACCTGCGGCGGTTTTCCATACTCTCCAGTTCAGATTCCAGGGTGTTACTCTCCCCCACACTATTAATCTGGCAAAGAAGATTGTCCTCTCTGAAAAATGATCAAATTGATCTGAAGGCTTACGAATTTAGGGGAGGATCAAACACTTGCAGATCTGTGGGAATTCGCGGGGAAGATTCACAGAATATTTCTTTCCTGGAATGTTTACTGGGGAATATTCCATGTTACGCTTCAGTACTCTTGTGATCATTTTTCAAGGGGGGCCATCGAATTTGTATTGTTTTCTTAACGTTTAGAAGAACAAAACAGAATCTGGGAATGTAAGAGATGTGGAATGCCTTTCAGGCAAAGAATGTTCGATAGTTCTGAAAGTCGTATATGAGTCTCCATTGAGTTTCTACCTTGAATCGTTAAATTTCTATTGATTTCACTGTTGAATTCTGAACGAATCCTCAATTAACCATTTCTGAATCACTGTTGAATCCTTATTGAGGTGCTTTTAAATTCCTACTCAAATTCTGTTGATGGTCGATGCAGGAAAACTTAATTCGGAGTAGCCGGCAGAATGCTCGAAACTGGTCTAAGGTAATTCCCGTCTCTGCCACAGATGAAAAATTCACCTCAACCTAGGTTCGAACACCCGACCTCCGGATTTATAGCCCAACACGCTAGCATTGAACCACAAAGTCGGTCGGTCGGTAGATTGCTACTGGATTTGGATCGAATAACTGTTGAATCTGAATATCAAGGTCCATGGCTGCAATTACGAGGTTCAGTTCAAAAGGTTCAGATCAACCTTAAGGTTCAAAATTGTTAAACGTTAAGGTCCAAAATTTGGGTTTTCACGTTCATTGTGCGCGACTGTTGTCCTGTCTCATTCGCTGATCCTGTCGATAGGAAGACCACAAAAATCCAATCCACCCTCTCGATCTCCGAAGATGAAGCCGTCGTCCCCGTCGGCTAATTACACCAAATTTGCAATTCCGACCGCGAATTCCTTTCAAAATCTCCATCGCGATCGTACAAAACCTAATTATGTGCCAAGTGTCGATTGTATACACGTTGCCAAGGTAATAAATAATTGAATATTAAAAAAAGGATGAAAGCGGGCAAATGATTTTTGGACCGCCGCGTGGTGTTGATATTAAAAGTTAACACGCAAATAACTCTTAGAAATAATTAGCGAGTCAGTTGGATCATTTGGCTCAAAACGTGCATAATTTTTACATTTGAATTCACTATGGCGCATCCTGTTTCGCTTTGAAAAGGTGCCGCGCACTATCGCCATCTTTGTCCTTCGCGAGTTAATTACGATTCATTCCGTTTCTCTTCACTGTTTATACACGTAGGAATTTAATTCTCGTTTTTTTTTTTAATTGTGTACTATGCGTTTCTTTTGTAGTCTAGCGATAGATGGATTGCTTTATTTTACGTTTCTGCATTTCTTACGAACGAAATAATTTTCATTAAAACCAAATTACGTCGGCGTTAATTGGCCGCGCTTTTACATTAAAATTCGTTCGGAAATTAAAGGCAGGATGTTTTAAGGGAGTGAGCGAACACTGCTTTTCTCGCTTCCGTCGATGTCGGTAGCTGTTGTTGTGCTCCTTTGCTCATACGGCATAAATAAAGCGAGATGGCGAAAGATTTTAATCCGGATTTCAGTTGAAAGTGGGAATGAAGTCCGTTTAGATCGCTTTGAGGATAAGCGAAAAAATTGTTTTCGGCTTCCGCTTACACAGGCCAAGGCGCCGCTCGCTGTCCCACTTACATTTCTCAGCATTTCTCACTGAATTCGGATATAATTGGCAGATTGAATAATGGATGAGCGTATAATTTTTGCGCGTACAAGATTTCTGATTCAGATTTCAAATTTACAAACGCCACCAAGCCACCATCAAACGGTACCTGCGATCGTTATGTCTCAATAACCAAGCCCTCTCCTTTCGTGCCTTTCGGAAAAAATCTTCAACGATCCTTGGATGGCTAAGTGAGCTTTGCGACAGTTCAAAACAAGTGAGAAAAGATAACGCCACTTTGATTATATTAAAAGATACTACCAAATAAAGTTACCTTATTTTTGCTTAAACCTTGGCAGCCTTGGTACTAAAAAGATACGAGTATATATTGGATATATTTCTTCCTGACGTTCCAATCTCCCTGTCTAAGTACCTCCACGACAGTCTGTGCTTTAGACATAATGAATTATATCCGATCGTGATAAGGGTCGAGGACTATAATTGGCAGAAATTAATTCCTGCCGTTAAGACCTTTCATTGGAGTACCATGAAAGATAAAGTTAATTTCTACCCCCTTCCCCCTCGGTCTCCAACTGCTCTGGAAAATGTGTCGCATGGGAAGGTTATAAATTGTACAAAGCAATTCATTTCGATGAGACCTTTCATTAGAATACCATGAAGGGTAGAACGTGCCCCCCCCCCCCCCCCCAATTTTTAAAAGTGTTATTTGAAACCAATAAAGGCATGCGTATGAAAAATCTGAGACCAATTGGTTGATGCATGTAAATCGCGGATTTTTTAAAAGTTCCGAATGGCCCCCCTGTGTTAGATCCTCCTTTTAGGGGGTATTGAATACTCCCCAGTAGCCATTGCAAGAAAGAAATATTCTGTGAATTTCTCACGTGAATTGTTATTAAAAGGTCCAAATGATCTTCCTTCCTGGAATGTAGGTACTTGCTGTACCCCTCAGACCCCCCGGTGTTAGATCTTCCCATAAGCCTTCAGTCTTTTGCTTGAAAGGTATTCCTTAAATTCCCAGTTGCTGTGCTGTCTCCGAAAACGTTAAAAAAATAATTCGAATTCGATGCTTGAAATTTGGAGGGCGGGGGGGGGGGGGCGAAACTCTCTATATGTGGAAGACATATTCGCGAATGTTACCCGCGAATGACTATTAAGGGTTGGGGATGCTCTTCCGGCCTTAAAAGTACTTGCCTGGCGCATGAACCTGCAGGCTTAATGATTCGAGGGAAGGACCCTCCTCCCTCTCTACCGCTTCTACTTTGGCTACATCACGCTCTCTTCTTCACTTTCTCACACACCTCTTCCCCTCTTATGTTGCTCTCTCATTTCCCTCGTCCTCGTCAATTCGACTCTCCCTGTCTATTCGTCATTCCCTACGTACTCCCACGTTCCCCCTCATTACCTCTTCCACTTATTTTCTGTGCATGGTTTTAAGTTTATTTTCTTAAACTAAAGCTTCCAGTAATCGTTCAGCGTATCAGGCGTACAGAAGTTGTGCGTTTGATGATACCGACAACAAATCGAGAGAGGTTTTGAGTTTACTAACGTTAGGGATCGAAGTCTTCTTGAATCAGAGCTTGCAGTAATCGTTGAACGTATCAGGTGTACACAAAAAATCGCGTTTGATGTACTCCTAATACCAGCAACGTATCCAGAAACGTTTGAATGAATTTAAATTTGCTGTTAGACGCTCAGAAGTGCAATGCATTAGCTTACAGTAAAAGATGAACGTATCAAGGGTACAAAAATTTCGCATTTCGTGCACTTTCGGTAAAGTAGCTTGGGCAGAAACCTTTAATTCGGTCTAAATTTTCTTAAGGATGCTCGAAAACCGACTACTGGTATGTGTTCGTAAACCAAAGCTACCAATAATCGTTGAATCTATCAGGCGTACAGAACTTTACCGTTTGATGTACTTCTGATACCGGCAACGTAGCCAGAACCGCTCAAGTAGGTTCAAATTTGTTTAAGAATGCTAGAGATTGAAGTCTTCCTGAATCAAATCTTCCAGTAATCGTTGAATGTATTAGGTGCACAGAACTTTTTGACGTTTCATGTACTCCTGATACCGGCAACGTAGCCAGAAGCGCCTAATTAAATTGAAATTTGTATGTGAACGTTAGGGATTGTAATATTTTTGAACCAAAGCTTCTAAGTAATTGTTGACGGTATGAGGCGTACAGAAATATCACGTTTCATGTACTCTCGATACCAGCAACGTACGCAAAAACGTTTTATTAAATCTTAATTTACTTAATGACACTAGGGAATTGAAACCTCTTTTATATCCTCTTAAACCAAGGCTTCCAATAATCGCTAAACGCATCAGGTGTACAGAACTTTAGCCTTTGATGTACTCAGGTACTCTTGATACCGGCAACGTACCAGAAGCGCTCAATAGCGATAGGGATTGAAATCTTCTTGAATCAAAGCTTCCAGTAATCGTTGAACGTGTCAGGCGCATAGACCTTTTGACATCTGATGTACTCCTGATACCGGCTCCGTAACTAGAAGCGCTCAATTAAATTGAAATCTGTATACGAACGCTACCGATTAAAATTTTTTGGAATCAAATCTTCTACTAATTGTCGAAGGTATGAGGCGCACAGAAATATTGCGTTTCATGTGCTACTGATACCGGAAACGTAGCCAAAAACGTTTAACTAAATCTTAATTTACTTAATGACGCTAGGGAATTGAAACCTGCTACATATCTTCTAATCATTGGACTTATCAGGCAAACAGAAATTTTGCGTTTGATGTACTCCTAATGCCGGCAACGTAACCAGAATTTTTTAAATTAAATCTGAATTGACTGAATGCCACTAGAGAATTGAAATCTGTTTTATCTCCTGTCGAATTAAAGCTTCCAGTTTTCGCTAAACGTATCAGAACTGTGACCTTTGATATACTTTTGATACTGGAAACGTATCCAGAAGCCCTCAATTAGATTTAAATTGGTTTTAGAGCACCTAGAGATTGAGATCCTCTTGAATGAATGCTTCCAGTAATGGTTGAACGTATCAGGCGCACAGAACTTTTTGACCTTTGATGAACGAATTTTCGTAAGAACGCTAGGGATTGAAATCTTCTTGAATCAAAACTTTGAAGGTATAAGACGTACATAAATATCGCTTTTGTGTTATATGGACACCTGATATCGGCAACGAAGCTAGAAACGCTTTCCTAATAACCCTAAGAAATTGAATCTGTTTTATATCCATTGAACTAAAGCTTCCAGTACTCTTTGAACGTATTAGGCGTACAGAAATTTTGTGGTTGATGTACTCCTAATACGCTCATTTAGATTTAAATTTTTGTAAGAATGCTAGGGATTGAAATATTCTTGAATCAAAATTTCCAGTAATCGTTAAACCTATCATGCATAAAGAAATATCGCATTTGATGTACTCCTGAAGCTGGCAACGTAGCCAAAAACGTTTAATTAAATCTAAATTTACTTTATGACAATAGGGAATTCAAACATGTGCTATATCCTCTTGAAACAAGGCTTCCCGTAGTAGCTGAAAGTATCAGGCGCACAGAAATGTTGCGTTTGATGTGATCCTAATACCGGCAACGTAGCGAAAAAGTTTTCAATAGATATAAATTTACTAGGGATTGAAATCTTCCTGAATCAAAGCTTCCCGTAATCGTTGAACGTATCAGGCGCACAGAACTTTAGCCTTTGCTGTACTCTTGGTACCGGCAACGTACCAGAAGCGCTCAATAGCGATAGGGATTGAAATATTATTAAATCAAAGCTAGCAGTAATCGTTGAACGTACCAGGCGCATAGACCTTTTGACAATGGACGAACTCCCGATACCGACAACGTAGCCAGAAGCGCTCAATTAAATTGAAATTTGTATACAAACGCTCCCGACTAAAATTTTATTGAATCAAATCTTCTACTAATTGTTGAAGGTACGAGGCGTACAGAAATATTGCTATTGTTACCGGAAACGTAGCCAAAAATGTTTAACTAAATCTTAATTTTCTTAATGGCAATAAGGAATTTAAAAAACCTCAGTGGACTTATCAGGCATACAGAAATTTTCCATTTGATGTACTCCTAATGCCGGCAAGGTAACAAGAAGTTTTTTAATTAAATCTAAATTGACTGAATGCCGCTAGGGCATTGAAATCTGTTTTATCTCCTCTTGAAGTAAAGCTTCCAGTAATCCCTAAACGTATCAGGTGTACAGAAATGTACCCTTTGATACTCTCTTGATACCGGAAAACGTAGCCAGAAGGCCTTAATTAGATTTAAATTGGTTTAAGAACGCTAGGGATTGAGATCTTTTTGGATCAAAACTTCCAGTAATGGTTGAACGTATGTATCAGGCGCACAGAACTTTTTAACCTTTGATGTACTCCTGATATCGGCAACGTAGCCAGAAGCGCCCAATTAAATTGAAATTTTTATAAGACCGCTACGGATTGAAATCTTCTTGGATCAAAACTTCTAGTAAACTTAAGTATCGCGTTAGAGAGATGGACTCCTGATCCCAGCAGCGAAGCCAGAAACGCTTAATCAAATCTAAATTTTCCTAATGACGCTAAGAAATTGGAATCTGTTTTATATCCTCTTGAACCAAGGCTTCCAGTAGTAGCTGAACGTATCAGGCGCACAGAAATGATGCGTTTGATGTGCTCCTGATACCAGCAACGTAGCGAGAAAGTTTTAATTGATATAAATTTACTGAATGATGCTAGGGAATTGAAATCTGTTGGTGTATCTTCTTGAACTAAAGCTTGGAAATCTGCAGAACCCTCCCTTCACTTACAAACATCGCAATATCTCTATCCTGAAAAACATTAAGGGTGAAACCTTTGATTTTACACGATTAAAGTTAAATAATTCGTGTCAAAGGGAATGTTAGCCATATAGCAAAACCAAGTTGATCTTTAAAAAATGACAAATTCTGCATTTCAAATTTTAGAAAGTAGCAAAAGCAAAGCGTTCAAGCAAAACAAATGAATACACGTTTTCCTAGGCTGTTGGAAAATAATGTCTGTTAACGCGTCTGTAGACGCTCGAACACTAACAGAAATTAGGAGATATTTCGTTACTATGCAATGAGGAAACGCATTCGAACGTGGTTCTTATCTTGGCTAAAGTAAAGTAGAAGTTTGATCCTTTAAACTTGAAACCTAAATATGAAACTTAAGTTGATGATTCTATCGTGACGATCGAACTGTAGACGAGCATTTTTGAACTTTAGTTGCGATATGGACAAAAAATGTATGCCGAACTCGCCCGCGGCTTACTTCTAAGCGCGAGCATCCTTCGTCCGCCTATTTGTTCTTGGCGTTCGCGGTATCAAATCCGTCATCTTTCTCGGAATCCACCGGCGCCAGTTTCGTCTCATCGCATCGGGATCGATATTCGAAATGAGCGCGGTGGGAAAACTTCTTAACGGCCGTGTATCGTCGCGCGATCAATTTTGACACCTTATTAAAATGACGCACGGCCCGGCGAGCAAGATAAACTTCTGGGTCCTTTCATAAATTTAAATTAATTAAACGCGCTAACGGTGCCTCCGATTTCCATATTTACCCGATTTCACTCTCTCTCTCGTCGCCTAATTGAGCGCGCATCGCCTTTGATCGAGGATTATATTAGGTTACGTGTTAAGTTTTAATTAATTATGCAAATTTATATTAATTTCATAAGTTTTACGCAAGTCGAGCCGAGAAGTTTACACAAAAAAACACCTGCAGTTTCTTTTCGGTTAATTAGTTCCAACTGGTGACAAACGCCGAACTTTTGGGGGTTGTTGCTCAATTAAATCTTGAAGAGGATCCGTAATTAGCATGGAGAGGTAAATACAAGGATCAACAGTGGACGATAAGATCGAGCCGTATCTCGACCTTGTATCTTTGATATTTAAATGTAATAGCAACGTGTGTGACCAGAAGTTCGAGCCTCAAAGACCACACAGGGGCGTACTTTACACGCACACAAATCATCGATCAAAGGAAACCAAACCAGTTTATATATCGCTAGTTAAGAGCTCGATCTATTCAAAAATTCATGTAATATGTTAAGGACGTGTCCCAAGGTTCCGCGTTTGGACCGTTGCCGTTGTTTTTTTTTGTCCTCTTGCTCGCTTTTAAAATGCGATATGAACTGAACGCCTTTTTGTTTTGTTGTAGACGATACTCAACTCGATGCACAAGTATCAGCCGAGGTTTCATCTGGTCCGGGCGAACGACATACTCAAGTTGCCATATTCGACGTTTAGGACGTACGTGTTTAAGGAGACCGAATTTATCGCGGTCACCGCATATCAAAATGAAAAGGTGAGCTGCTATTTCTCTTAGGGAGGGAAACTTCGAAGTCGATCCAGAGATCTGGAATGCACACTGGACTTCTTGCTTTTACCCGGTCCCTCAGTGCATTTTGATACCCTTTTTTAACTATAACTTCCAACCTTCAAGAGACTCTGAAGTCTTAAATCGAATGTCGTTAGGTCGAATTATGTAAAGTTTTGGTTTCCGGGATGTACAGCTGGTGTAGGTTCTAAAGATCCTGGAGGGCCTAGAAAATTTGAGGAACCTGGTACACATCCGACGAGTCAAAAGAGTGCGAGAGGCTGAGGAGTTTGACGAGTGTAATTACTTGTCACGAGCCACGAGAGAATATGAAGACATGGACGCTAGAAAATTAGAACGATCTAAGAGCATGAGGAGTCTGAAGGACCTGGAGAACCTGAAATATGCGAAAAATCTAAAGAAAATACAAACAGTCTGACGAAACTAAGAATAGAAGAATGAAGAAATAAAAAAAGAGCGAAGTATTAAGGATCTAAGCAACCCGAAGAGCGTAAACGGCTTGATAGGTTTTTGAAAAGAAAATGAAAAATCTGGAAAACATGAAATAATGTGAGAAACTTTCCTGAAGAATGTGAAGGAAGTTTGAAACATCAATTGAAACCGACAGATCCTAAAAAATGAAAGATTTTGGAAAACACAAAAATAAAAAAATTCACCTGCCGTTTTTTTTTGTATTATAAAACTCGCTTCGAGTGTTTGGTAATCTCCCGAAAACCTCTCGAATATCGTGTTTTGCTGCTTGATTATGCTGAAACCCTTGTTCCATAGACACGCTCCCAAAGTGCTCCTGAAATTCGTTTGGAACTTTCTCGGAATTTTCTAAAAAATGTGAATTCATATAAATGATATTCTCCTGATATTTACCTTGGTGTTCTCTGGCTTCTCATCAAACTTTTGAAACCCCCCTTTTCTATTACAATTGTCCTGAAGTCTGGGGGTATGGAGTATTTTTTCGAATATTATCAAATGTTTTTGGGAAAGAGTGGATCTGGGGGGTATGGAATACCCCCAAGTAGCAGCTTGTGCCCCTAGCAAAGTAAAATTGGGAAATATTTTGCTCTTATCATTTTCATTGTCGTGTTTGGTAAGTAATCCCATTTTTGTCTGCTGGGGGGTATTCTATTCCCCTCAGGCCCCCCCCCCCCAGTATTAATATTTTTTATTAACGGTGGTGGAATCTTTTTTTCCTGAAGAGTATTTCATAACTCACAGGATCATGGTTCTAAGTGCTGACACAATACGTTTTTGAGAAAAAGCGAGGTACCGGAGGGTCTGGGGAGGTATGGAATACCCCCAGCTAGCAGATTCTGCCCTTAGCAAAGGCAAATTCGATAATATTTTGTTCCTATCACATTCATTGGCGTTTTTGGGAAGGAGTAATCGCATCTTCGTCTACTGGGGGGTATTCCAGTACCCCCCCCCCCCAACTCAGCCCTTGGCAAAGTAAAATTCCTTGTAAATTACACCTATCACTTTCACAGTGGTCTTTGGGATTATAGGTGATCGCATTTTTGTCCTCTGGGGGAGACTTAGATTCCTTCGAAATTCTTTGAAGTTCATTTGCATCACATCTCCAGGGACCCTTTCCAAAAAATTTCGAAGGATTTGAAGGTTCCAAAAAAAATCCGAAGAACTTGTAGAACCTTAAGGAAATAAAGGACACGAGAAACCTGAGGGAAAGATCTGAGGCAATTCTGGAATATCTGAAAAATCCGAAGAATATGAAGGCGCCGAGAAATCTGAAGAGTCTAAAGGCCTAAAGGACCTGAAGGAAATGAAGGATCAATAGAATTTAACAGACAAAAAGGAATTTAATAATCTTCATGACTCTGGAGTAGGTTAGAAAAGGGAGGAAGTGATGGAGTCCGACGAAACGAAAGAAGCCGATGAAACTGAGGCATTCGAAGAACTAAAATTTCTTGTAAAATTCAAAGAATCCGTGGGATGTGAAGTAGGTACTTTAAAAATTCGGAGAGTGGTTGCGTGGTAGTCTCCCTCAAAATTTTGCAACCACTTAGGCGGAACTCAAAATTCCTTGGTTCGACTATGTCTTCTAAGTGTAACCAGAGAGTTTAGTAGCATCTAGTGTCTTAAAAATCTATAATTTATCTAGGTAGGTTCTCGAATATTTCTTGAATTATTGTTGAGCTGAGACACGTTCTCTATCTATGGAGATCTTAAAATTAGAAGACTCTTGGGGGACTATTTGAGGCTCTTGGAGGATTTTTAAGAGGTTCTAAAATTCTTTGGAGGCCCATAGAGGATTTTAAAGCATCTTCAATCCGGTAACTGTTAAAAACTATTCAGGACTTTTAGAAATCAGGTCTAAAAGATTTTAAAATGTGTTTGGAGACTTATGGAGGTTCCAATGGATTTTCACAAATACTATAAGACTTTGGGAGGCTTATATAGATCCTTGGCGTTTTTAACACCTCTTAGAAACTCTGTTAACTAAGACTTAAAATCGATTTGATTTAAAAAGAGTCCCTGCGATCATATGATCTGTAATTATCTAACTTAATTTTGTAGATGTTTCCCTTTCTCTCCATCTAAGTCTTGAATTCTAGAGATTTTAGGCGCCAGAAACGTTAGAAGCTCTACACTTTATTTGATCTTCAGACTGTAAAGCTCTAGAAGGCTATATTCTCTAGAAATATAAGAGATTCTAAATAAGTTCAGTCTATGAACTTGATTGTCGAGCTTCAAGTCCCTGGTCTTTTTACTTTCCGGTTTAATGTTCGTCCCTCGAAATTATTTTCTAGATTAATTGCAATTCTTCTGAAACCTTTATTAAAAGATTCAAAATCACTTCAAAACCTCTTTAAAATCTATTTAAAATCTTTTCAAATCTCTTCAAAATCTATTAAAAAGCTCTTGAAAATCTCTTCAAAATCTCTTGTAAATCTCATCAAGATCTCTTCAAAACCTCTTCAAAATCTCTTCAAAGTCTCTTTAAAATCTCTTCAAAAGCTCTCCAAAATCTCTAAAAAGCTCTTGAAAATTGCTTGTAAACCTCTTCAAAATCTCTTGTAAATCTCTTCAAGATCTATTTAAAATCCTGGTCAAAATCTCTTCAAAACCTCTTTAAAATCTTTTCAAATCTCTTCAAAATCTATTAAAAAGCTCTTGAAAATCTCTTCAAAACCTCTTGTAAATCTTATCAAGATCTCTTCAAAGTCTCTCTAAAATATTTTCAAAAGCTCTCAAAAATCTCTTTAAAATCTTTGAAAAAGCTCTTGAAAATCTCTTGTAAATCTCTTCGTTTCAGTACACGTTAATTCTATTGAAATTTCCAGTAAAGCACCACGAGAGCACTGAGGGTAATAGGTAGAGGCATATCGAAGTTTTCTATTGAAAATCTCTTAAGAATCTCTTCAAAAAGTCTTCAAAATAAGTCTTTTCATAATCGCTTCAAAATCTCTTAAAAAGCTCCTTAATTTCTCTTCAAAATCTCTTGCAAATCTCTTCAAGATCTCTTTAAAATCTCTTCAAAATCTCTTCAAGATCTGTTCCAAGTTTCTTTTCAAATCTTTCCAAAAGCTCTTCAAAATTTGTTCAAAATCTGTTTTAAATCTATTCAAGATCTCTTTAAAATCTATTGTAAATCTCTTCAAAGTCTCTTTAAAATCTCTTCTCTTAAGAAGTACCTACTGCAGCGCATATTGTAGCACCTGGGGGTCTGGGGGGTATGGAATACCCCCCAGTACACGTTAGTTCTATTGAAATTTCCAGTAAAGCACCACGAGAGCATCTGAGGGTAATAGGTAGAGGGATATCGAGGTTTTCTTTTGAAAATCTCTTAAGAATCTCTTCTAAAATCTTCAAAATAAATCTCTTCAAAATCTCTTGTAAATCTCTTCAAGATCTCTTCAAAGTTTCTTTAAAATCTTTTCAAAAGCTGTTCAAAATCTGTTGTAAATCTCTTCAAGATCTCTTTAAAATCCCCGTCAAAATCTTTTTAAAACTTCTTTAAAATCTATTTAAAATCTTTTCAAATCTCTTCAAAATCAATTAAAAAGCTCTTGAAAATCTCTTCAAAACCTCTTGTAAATCTTATCAAGATCTCTTTAAAACCTCTTCAAGATCTCTTCAAAGTCTCTCTAAAATCTTTTCAAAAGTTCTCCAAAATCTCTTTAAAATCTTTTAAAAAGCTCTTGAAAATCTCTTGTAAATCTACACGTTAATTCTATTGAAATTTCCAGTAAAGCACCACGAGAGCACTGAGGGTAATAGGTAGAGGCATATCGAAGTTTTCTTTTGAAAATCTCTTAAGAATCTCTTCAAAAAGTCTTCAAAATAAGTCTTTTCATAATCGCTTCAAAATCGCTTCAAAATCTCTTCAAAATCTCTTAAAGAGCTCCTCAATTTCTCTTCAAAATCTCTTGCAAATCTCTTCAAGATCTCTTTAAAATCTCTTGAAAATCTATTGTAAATCTCTTCAAAGTCTCTTTAAAACTCTTCAAAATTTGTTCAAAACTATTTTAAATCTATTCAAGAAAATCTCTTGAAAATCTATTGTAAATCTCTCAAAGTCTCTTTAAAATCTCTTCTCTTAAGAAGTACCTACTGCAGCGCATATGTAGCACCGGGGGGTATGGAATACCCCCAGTACACGTTAATTCTATTGAAATTTCCAGTAAAGCACCACGAGAGCACTGAGGGTAATAGGTAGAGGCATATCGAAGTTTTCTT
Organism: Photinus pyralis; assembly: GCF_008802855.1. Classification (NCBI taxonomy): domain Eukaryota; kingdom Metazoa; phylum Arthropoda; class Insecta; order Coleoptera; family Lampyridae; genus Photinus; species Photinus pyralis. Next base: position 9,454,297 of record NW_022170250.1, read on the forward strand.
TTGAAAATCTCTTAAGAATCTCTTCAAAAAGTCTTCAAAATAAGTCTTTTCATAATCGCTTCAAAATCGCTTCAAAATCTCTTCAAAATCTCTTAAAGAGCTCCTCAATTTCTCTTCAAAATCTCTTGCAAATCTCTTCAAGATCTCTTTAAAATCTCTTGAAAATCTATTGTAAATCTCTTCAAAGTCTCTTTAAAATCTCTTCTCTTAAGAAGTACCTACTGCAGCGCATATGTAGCACCGGGGGGTCTGGGGGGTATGGAATACCCCCCAGTACACGATAGTTCTATTGGAATTTCCAGTAAAGCACCACGAGAGCATCTGGGGGTAATAGGTAGAGGCATATCGAAGTTTTCTTTTGAAAATCTCTTAAGAATCTCTTCTAAAATCTTCAAAATAAATCTCTTCAAAATCGCTTCAAAATCTCTGTAAGACCTCTTCAAAATCTCTTCAAAAGCTCCTCAATTTCTCTTCAAAGTTTCTTTAAAATCTTTCCAAAAGCTCTTCAACATTTGTTCAAAATCTCTTGTAAATCTATTCAAGACCTCTTTAAAATCTCTTCAAAATCTATTGTAAATCTCTTCAAAGTCTCTTTAAAATCTCTTCTCTTAAGAAGTACCTACTGCAGCGCATATTGTAGCACCTGGGGGTCTGGGGGGTATGGAATACCCCCCAGTACACGTTAGTTCTATTGAAATTTCCAGTAAAGCACCACGAGAGCATCTGAGGGTAATATGTAGAGGGATATCGAGGTTTTCTTTTGAAAATCTCTTAAGAATCTCTTCTAAAATCTTCAAAATAAATCTCTTCAAAATCTCTTGTAAATCTCTTCAAGATCTCTTCAAAGTTTCTTTAAAATCTTTTCAAAAGCTGTTCAAAATCTGTTGTAAATCTCTTCAAGATCTCTTTAAAATCCCCGTCAAAATCTCTTCAAAACTTCTTTAAAATCTATTTAAAATCTCTTCAAAATCTCTTCAAAATCTCTGCAAAATTTGTTCAAAATCTCTTGTAAATCTCTTTAAGATATCTTCAAAATCTCTTCAAAAGCTTTTTTAAAATCTCTTAAAAAGCTCTTGAAAATCTCTTCAAGATCTCTTCAAAACCTCCTCAAGATCTCTTCGAAATCTCTTCAAAATCGAAGTTTTCCTTGATTGGGGTTTATATGGGGGGGGGGATTAAACCTCCCGGTAGCATTTTCTTCCACAGAACGTTCATGATCGTTGTTGTGTCAAAATGATCATACCCTCTTCTCCTAAGAAGTACTGCAGGGAATATGCGGCTGGAGTTTCTGATCGGATGCCTCATTGGCACCAAATCCGAGGAGGATCCTTCCTGCAGAAGAACGTCTTCCATAGGCTCGTTCTGAAACCAGGATTTTGCCTCTGGAGGCGCTTCAAAATGGTGGCCGTGTCATTCTGGAACCCATATAACAGCCTGCCACCCCAGGGCCTAATAAGAGGGATGGTCCTCTGCAACACGTCCAAAGTCCACAAGTCCTCGCATTCGGTCACAAGGACTTTGCAGCTGAAACCTGCCAGCCGAGGAAAGCCCCCCCCCCCCCCCCCATTATAGAATTGTGGTGAGAATCTTTGTACTGTGTTACGGGATCGCTAGAGACTCCTGTGCATTGGACCCAATCCATCTTGTACTGTCTCTATTTAGAGTGGCAGGATGCTCTGGAGTCTTTTGAGAATCTAAGAGCGTTTGTAGAGTTTTGCTCTTTCAAGGAAAGTAGTACATACAAAATCCCATTACTATAATCCGATTTAAATAAATGACGTCTTTGCACTTTTTCCTCACTTCAAACGGTAATTATCCGCCGCGGAATTTAATCTCCGACCATGCGATCTCCACAAATTTCTCATAAACAATTTTTTTCGAGTGCAATTAAACAATGCGTGTTTGTTTTCAGATCACCCAGCTCAAGATCGACAATAATCCCTTCGCGAAAGGTTTCCGGGATACCGGCGCGGGAAAACGGGAGAAGAAGTAAGTATACTAATTTGCCGAAAATTACAACCCCCGCCCCCTTGCGTTTATTACAGTGCGATAAACAAAGCGACGCGTTTTTTTAACCGCCGATTCTTCTTTTTTCGAGTTAAAGGGCGGAAATTGCGACCGTGTAAGCTTTTAATTTTAAATGTACTCGCGTCGGCCCCCCCTCGTTCATCACTTCGCTCGTGTTGTGTGTTCGTAACAATTTTCGGCTTTGCATTTTTATAACGTTTAAAGAGTAAAATATGCAGGTCGACGGACGACTTTCGCTCCTATCGCGTCGTGCGAAATTGCGAGAAAGGAACCCGCACAAAATAAAAGATCACGTTTTGCGGGAGGGTGACAATGCGGCCGCGAACGGGTAGTATCAAATTAAGGTTGGCATTTCGTTTGGAAGGTCAAAAACGAAAAGGGGTCGCAGATTAGGGGTCTTCTTTTAATTTGCATTTACAGTAAGTGATATACATACATTAGGGCCTTTGGGTAAATTATGGCCTAATTGCGTAAGATCAACAGTGCCAAAAACTGTCTATTTTTAAGGGAAAATAGACCAGAGGATCATCTCGAGGGGGAATTATTGATGAGACAATTAAAAGTTTTCCGCGTCCCTTTAGTTTTATTATTTCGTTTAATCCGAGCTAGTTTTATTCGATGATCTATAAAAAGTTTGGAAAAATACTTTTAATGGCCGGATACGTGTAAGCTGGCGTCGTTTTAATTCCGATTTGATGTTAGTTTGCCTTTTCCACAACTCTCGAACGAGTTTTCAGCGAATCGTTTCCAAACTACAACATTAAGGGTGGATTTATTAAGTCCCACACCATTCAACAAATAGAAAGGAGCTGAGATCTCGCCCTATATACAGACAAAACGCCCGAAGAAGGAAAAATTTCAAAAATAAGACAAACGGAAAGTGGGGAGAAAAGGAAAAGGAAAATAGGAGAGAATTAAAAAAGGAAAGACAAAGGAAACCCGAAAGATGAAACAAAAAAGGAGATAAGATACACCTCACAGTAAGGAAAGGAAGATAAAATGACAAAAGGACATGAACAAAGACAGAAACAGAATAGAATGACAAGAGGATTAAAAAAAGAAGAATCGGGAGGAGTGGCAAATGCGGAAGAGGCGGAATTTCACAAGACGATAGTCCTGTGTGGTTGTCAGGATTTCTAAGAAGAGAAAGAAGAGAAGTGACAAACCGACGACAGCGTGCATAAAGCGAAAATCAAAAAAGAAAAACCGAACAAGAGTAGAATAAAGAAGATATAGGGAAGAGTGACAAGAGCGAGACGAAAGGAAACCACGAACGGAATGAAGACAAAGAAAATGAAAATTGCGAAGAATTTGAGATAAAGAAACGAATAATCGGCGAGAAGGGAAGAACAAGAAAAGTAAAGATAGTGAAAAATCAGCCTCAACGGTAAAAAAAAGAAGAAGGAGAAGGACAAGAACTGGGAGGAGCGGAAAGAAGAGGAAGAATGTGAAAAAAAGAAGCAAATGACAAAATCAGGATGACTGATGAAATTACGAAAAAAACAGAAAAGAACAAGAACAGGCAGCAGAGAGGGAAGAAACGGGAAAATACAAATGAGCGAAACGAGGCGAAAGCGAACAAAAAACAGGGGCGAAATTGTACGAAAACAATAGAAGGAGTTGGGCGAGAAGATTAGGAATAACTGGAGGAGCGGGAAAATTGCAGGGAAAGGGAGAAAAGCGAGAAGGGGCACAAATGAAAAGAATGGGAAGCGCAAGACGTTCCGAAAGAACGAGAAGGACGACAAAAACAAGAAGATCGAGAAGGGAAAAAAGCGGGAAGTGTGAGAAAAACTGAAAAAGTGTAATAGAACGAGAAAAATTGGGAAGAACGGATATACAAGGAATAAAGTGAGGAAAAAACGAACCAGAAGCGAAGAAGACATTAAAACACTAAGAGCGGGAGGAATGGGAGAACTGAAAGACAGAGAAAAACGGGTAGAGTGGGAAAAAGAGGGAAGAAACATGATAATGGCAAGAAGAGCTAGAGGAACGAGAACTGGAACAAAGAGAAAAATGACAAGGGTGGAAAAAATGTCGTGATAAGTGGGATACGAAAGCAAGGGGTTAACAAGGTGAAAAATACGGACGGGAAGAAAGTAGAGAACCAAAGAATGAGAAGAAGGGTGCGTGGGAAGAGGGAAAAAGCGCGAAAAAAATCGCCAAATGTGAGAATGAGGAAAAGAAAAAATAAGTGGGAATAAAAGAGAAGAATAAAAGGGAAGGGCGATAAGTGAATGAAATTAAGTGAATGGCAGGAGAACTGAATGATGTGCGTGGGGAGTGGGAACAGCAACGATTAAGATACCTAGAGGAATGGAGGAAAAGGAAAGGGTGTGGCGCGAAATGTGAAGAACGACAAGCGTGGGAAAAACGAGAAAAAAACGAATGAAAGAAACAGGAGGACTGTAATAAAAGGGATAGCGGCAAGAGAAAAAAAGAAAAATGCGAAGAAAAAAACGAGAACGGTGGGGAAGATAGTAACGGTAAAAATTACGAAAATAAGACAAAAGGAAAGTAAAGTGGGGAGAAAAGGAAAAGGAAAATATGCGAGAAAATTAAAAAGAGTATGGCGAAAGTTGGAAACTGGGAAACGCGAAAGATGGAAGAAAATAGTAGAACCTCACAGTAAAAAAAGGGGCACGAACAGAGATAGAAAAAGAATAGAATGGCAAGAAAGTGCAGGAGAAAAGATTAAAGAAAGAAGAAACAGGAAAATGGCCTCAATAGATCTCAATCGCGAAAGAAGTAAAGGAAGGAGGAGTAGGGAAAGATTTTCTTTCGGAAGATTGAGAAGGAAGAGAAAAGAGAGCAACAATTGAAAGAGTCACAACAGCGACAAATATACCAGGCTAAACGGTAATAAAAGAAGCGGGAAGAAGAGGAAGAAAGTGAAGAAAAGAAGAAAATTACAAAGAACAAGAAGAGCTAACAGAGAGGGAAGAAACGGGAAAATCCATATGAGCGAAATAAAGGATGAAAAGAGAGAAAAGCAAAGGGAAAACAGGGGAGACACAATACGAAAAGAATGGGAGGAGTAGGGCAAGAGGATTAGAAATAACGGAAGGAGAGACAAAAATACGAAAAACTGAAAAAGCGAGGAAAATGAAAAGCGATAAGCGTCAGAAGAGTCAAATAATACGAAGAATAAGAGAAGGAGGTAAAGATGAGAGGAGCGACAAACGTCTAAATCCTCGAGGAAGGACGGGAGTGGAGGATAGGCGCCGGAAGTGAAAAGTGCCAAATGTGAAGTAAAACACGCGCAGAAAGAGTGAGAAGGGTGGGAAGTGCGATAAGATCCGCAAAGGCGAGAAAAACGTAATGAAAGGAAAGAATGTCAATCAGAAAGGGGATAACAAGGGCGAGAAGTAAAGGAAACAGAAGGGGAGTAGGGAAAGATGTTCTTTTGGAAGATGCAGAAGAAAGATAAAACAGCAACAATTGAAAGAGTCACAAGAGTGGGAAATGTTGAAGAAGAGGTTAAGGTATAGGGAAGAGTGACAAGAACGACAAGGACTACATGTGCGAGAAGAGAGAGACGAAAGGAAACAACGAACAGAAAAAAGAAAGAGAAAATGAAAATTGCGAAAAGTGTGAGATAAACGAAATGAAACAGAAAAAACAAAAAGATAATAAGTATGGACAAAAATAGGAACAGAGGAGGAGAGGGAAGAAACGACAAGCATGAGAAAAGCAAAAGAAACAAGAGAAGAACAAAAAAACAGGATAAAAATACAAAGAACATCGACAACAAAAGAAAGGACGCTAGTGAAGAGGAGAGAACGTGAAGCATAGACGTGGAGGGCCACAACAGCGACAAATTTACCAAACCAGCCTAATCGGTAATAAAAGGGGCGGGAAGAAGAGGAAGAATGTGAAGAAAAGTGCAAACAACAAGAAGCTAACAGAGATGGAGGAAATAGGAAAATCCATATGAGCGAAATAAATGGAAAAAATGTCAATTGTCAGGAGGATGCAAAGAGCTGGACGAGAAGAGATAGGAAAAGCAACGGTAAGACAAAAGCGAAGGGAAAACAGGGGAGACACGATACGAAAAGAATGGGAGGAGTAAGGCAAGAAGATGAGAAATAACGGGAGGAGCGACAAAAATACGAAAAACCTGAAAAAGCGAGGAAAAAGAAAAGCGATAAGGGTCAAAAGAGCCAAATAATGCGAAGAGTAAGAGAAGGAAGTAAAGATGAAAAGAGCGACAAACGTCTAAATCCTAAAAAATAAGAGGGTAAGGATAGATAATGAGAAATACGGGAAGCGCAAGAAGATAAGAAAGAGCGAGCAAAGCGACAAAAATAAGATCGAGAAGAAAGAAAATGAGGCATGAAAAAATCTGGGAAAATGCCAGAGAGCGTGAAAAATAGTGAAGGACGGAAAGACACGGAGCGAAATGAAGAAAGAACGAACCAGAAGAAAGGAAAGAACGAGGAGAGTAGGAACACTAAAACATGAACAGAAAAAATGTAGAAGATGAGAAAAGTAAGGAAAGCAAAAAGAGTGAACAGAGCGGGAGGAAACAGGAAAAAACGGAAGAAATGGAGGAAAGCAACAACATGAAAATGACGAAAAAAAACATCGTGACAAGCGAAAAATCAGAGGGAACAAGAAACGAGATAAGTGCGAGAACAACGAGAAGAGTGAGGGAGCGAAAGAGAATGGAAGAGCAAGAAAAACAAAGAAGTGACGAAGAATTCGATGAACGAGGTCAACACAAACAGAGAAAGAAAGAAATGAAGGTTCGCAAAAGAACTGATAAGATCCGGCATACGGCAAAGCAATAAAAATAGAAAAGCAAGAACGCGGAGAAGAGAGAATGGGAAAAACGAGAAGAAGGATTGTCTCAACTGCAAAGAAAAGTATAAGAATTGAGGGAAAGTCCAAGACGGGCAAAAACCGTGACAAAAACAACAAAAACCAGAGAGAGCGAAGAAAAAGAAGAAGGAAATGAGGAGAAAGAACTACGAGGTTGAGAAACGCAGAGATTGCAAGGAAAGAGGAAGAAATTGGAAGAAGTATAACGGCAAACTAAGTGAAAATTGCGAAAATACTGCGTTACACAAAGTAAGGGGGAACAACAAAAATATTGGAGGGTACCAATGTCAAGGAGGACATGAGAGATGAAAGAAAGAGGTTAACAAAGCGCAAAATACGAATGGAAAGTAAGCAGAGGATGAAAAAGGCGAGAAGAACATAAACGGTGATTAGAGCGTGAGTAATGAAAGAAAGACTGAATCATCATTTCCAAAAGAACAACAAACTTTCTACCAAAGGTAACGTTTGGCCCTCATAGACAAACAGAAAAAGCGACAATAAGAGACAGAATGGGGAGAAGAAAAAGAACATGAACAGCGAGAAAACGGAAAGCTGGAAGGGATAGAAGAATAAGAACAACGAATTGCGAGAAGGGTAGAAATAACGACAACGGCGAAGAAAGATCGGAAAGAGAGAGAAGTTGGAAGAGCTAGAAAAACAAAACAACAAGATCGAGAAGAGGTAGAAGGACCGAAGAACCTGGAGAAATGAAGAAAAGTGACAAATATGAGATGGGCGAGAAGCGCTAGATGAACAAGAACAACGAGAACAGTCAAAAGGAAGAAAAGAGAACTAAGGACGGAAAGAACGGAAAACTTGAAAATGCCTGCATGGCAATAGGTAAGAGGAATGCAGGAGGCACTAAAAGAACGGGAATAGAGAAAAGGTAGAAAAAAGATAGAGAACAAGAAGAGGCGGAAAGGCGAGAGAAACGTGAAGATCAACAATAATCGAGAATAACAAAAGGACCGTATACCGGTTGCAAGAGCAATAAGAATGACAAGTCAAGGAATAGGTACACGAGTGAGATAGCGAAAAGAGCAAGAAGGGCGTAAGTAAAGAGAAAAACTGAAATAGTAGGAAAAGTAATAAAAATGAAAAATAGAAGGGTCGGAGGAAGGTGACAAGTGGAAAAGATGGAATATCCACCAAAGGGAAATTGGGAAGATTTAACCATCTCCATCGTAATATATACTGAGGGGGTACCCCCGGACCCTCCGGTGCTACGCTGTTCCCTACAAAACGTTTACTGCAAATAGACATCTTGACAAAATAAAGAGATAATTGAGAGGGGACAAAGAAAACGGATAACGAAAAGAACGAAAAAACGAAGAAAGTTGGAAGAAGAATAAGAACAACGTGTAATGCGATAAGGATAGGAAAAATGACAAAGGAGAAGAGCGATTGAGCGAAACAAAAAAGGGCAGAAGATCCAGAATGAACATAGTGAAAAATGATGTCAAAATGGAGAAGAGTGGAAAAGAAGCTAAATACATCATGGAAAATTGAACCAAACGCGAGTGCAATGGAGGAGGGGAAGGGGGGAGGCAAAGGAAGTTACGATTCCAAATTAAACCATAAGATCAAACAGGGGAGATAAATAGGCAAACAGAATATAAACATGAAACGATGGGAACGAAATGGTAAGCATAAAAAGAATAACATTGGAGGGGGGGGGGGGATATAGTATGCTATCTAGGCGAGTTCGGCATAAGCCAATTGTTTAAAGTGTATTTTCTTCGTTTTCCAGGCAAGCGATGTTAGCAGCGAGGCACGGCTCGGATTCCGACAAGATCTCCCATCCTTTACCTGCGCGAATGTCGGCCGATAGTAGCACCGTGTCAAAAACGGAAGAGTCAGAGCTCGACGTGGTGGGCACGTCGGAGAGTCCAAGACCTTCACTGCATACGTCGATGACGCCGGTTTCGGCGTCGATGAACCATTCAAGTAGGTCTTTTGCACGAACTCCTCTGGTCGAGATACTAATTTGAGTTTTTTTTCTAAGTAGGTCAAGATGACGATGTTATACGAAGGCGTCTGCACGACGATTCCGGTTCGGAGTCGAGCTGCTCGGAATCGCCGGCGAGTACGGCGTTTCGGCCGAGGACGTCGTCGCCGAAGAACACGCCGGGGCCTTCGAACCCGTCGGGCGAGTATCCATCGCCGAACATCAGCGTGGGTCCCCCCATACATCCGCCACCTCACTTGTTGCCTTACCTCTACCCACCCGGACTGTACCCGGGCGCGGGCGGCCCTCACTTCGGACCACCCCTGGGTCTCTTCGCGAGCGCTCACAGTCCAAGTATGAACCCCAGCCTTCTGTTCAACGCACAGCTCGCGCTCGCCGCTCAGCATCCCGCGCTATTCTCCCACTACACCAACCTGGCGCACCCGGCGGCGACGAGCCACCACCTGTCGCCCACGTCACCGATACACAACCACCTCAAGGGCGGTCACCGGTTCGCCCCGTACACGTTACCGAACTCCTCGGGCGGCGTGAACAGCTCGCCGCTCGGCAGCGCGTTCGAGACGGTAACGCCGAGCTCGCACACGAGAAGCCTGAGCAACTCGCCTTCGGGCAAACCTCGCCAGAGTTCGCTATCGCCGCCCCTGAGACCGAACACCTCCTCGCCCAAAACGGACGTACCGAACTCGCCGAGCGACCTCAAAAGCATAGAGAAGATGGTGAACGGTCTCGACGTCAAACAAAGCGAGGACGCGGACAAATAGTGAGTGATTGTTGCCATAACGTAAAATGCTTGAGACACTGACGCGAAACGGCACCGTTAACCCTACGCCACTGGACGCCCGCGGTCAAAGGCTCGTGATTTTCTTTTAAAACCCTTTTTTTCTGCTCCGTGGAAAAAATCATTTCTAAATTTACTTCTAGTGAGGCTACAAATCACTGCGGGCGCACGTAGCGTTAACCGTTGCATGCGCGTGCGCTGTTGCAATATTTAGTTGTTAATAATGTATAGCTCTATGGTGCTCAATAGTTTTAGTTGATATTCCAGACGAACAATGCATTCCTATCTGCCAAACTGGCAGCACTGTTTTCTGCTGTAGTGAATGTTCCTTTGTTAAACAAGTACTGTACATACCGCCTCCATACACACAAGAAAAACTTTAGGTACTAAGACTGTACATATATAGCGCTTTATTTCCTATGTAAATTGTAAATAGGTAATGTCGTCATGTAATTAGGGGGAAAATCAATATAATTTATATCTGCCAAAGATCACCAGACGTTTCTGGAGCCACAAAAGCGATCGATGTATATAAGAAACAAAAAAAAAACTAAAGAAATTGCAATATTTCTCAAGCTTCTGTTTCGTGCCGACAGAGGGAGGTAATCAAAATTATTGTAACCTACACAGTTCAATCGATAACGCACTGTATTTATTATTTTCTCGATACTGGTACCTAAACTTGTATTTAAGTAGAGAATGTAAACGTGTCGTGTGTGTGTAATGTAAAATAATTTTATGAATTAAACATTGATAATATAATAAACAATGTCTTTTATTTTGAAAAAAAAACGGAGGGTACCAAATTGGGTGTCGCTGGGAGCGAGGAGACTCCATTACCCCTGGGTGACAGGTAACAAAAAATTTCACAACACTTCTGGAACCATTATCCCACAAGGCCTTCCCACCCTGACCTTGAAAAAGGTTCCTAAAATCATTCCCATGACCCTTTTGAGGTTTTTCAATGATATTTTAAAGATCCCTACTTACATTCAAAGACCTAAAGACACTTCTAGACAAAAGCTTTAAAGAATTTTTAGACAATTTCAAATTTTTAAGGCTTAGGTTTTTGTGTGACATTTCACGCCGCTTAAAATCAATTAAGACTCTCCAGGGACCCTAAGGTTCTGGTGACTTTGAAGGTTTTATTATTCTTCAACATTGTTTCGCTTAATGAACTCCAAAAACCTTTACGGGCTTTTCAGTGTTCTCATGGACGGCGTTCTAATGCATATTTTCAAGGCTCCGGAAGTCAAGACGGTTTAGAGCTTTTTTTAGTAATTTAAAAATTTGCGACCTTTGAGAGTGAATACTGTCCGAAGCCCTAAAAATAACCATTCCAAAGGGACCTCTACAATTAAACCTCCAATGTGAAAATTATCTAAAATATTATTCAAAGCCATTTTTCAAAAGGCCGTAAATTTCCTAAGGTTCGAAATTATTCCAAAAAATTTGTTACTTCTGAATCGCAAAGGCTCGTTTTCACCACTATTTGTTCCCTCAAAGTCTCTGACGGACCCTTCAAGAATCCTAAAATGCTGCTGGAAGCGTTTAAAAAGCTTTAAATTTGGTTCTGTACCTTTTATTGTCCGCCAAAAGCGAACTTTAAAATTCCTTTATTGCTTCCTTTTAAGATCCGAAAATCCTTTAAATATCTTCAATTACTGAAACCTTATCAGGCCTTATTGAAAACCCTTCAAGGGCTATTTAGAGCTTTCACAAACTTTAAAATTCATTTAAGGCCCTAAAGTTATCAAAAGCGGGTAACCAAACATTGCTTAGAACCCACCAACCATTATTTGTGACCTTCAGGACTCTAATAAACCTTTCATGTTTCTGATGATGCTGCATGAAGCGTTAAAAGCCTTTACATTTGGTTCACTTCCTTTCATGTCCCTCAAAAATTAAAGTTTTCAAGCAAAGGATCTCGGAAGGGTCCCAAAATCTGTAGTGCTCTGGCAAGCTATCTCGAGCCTTCTTCGAGCTTTCAGGGTGTTTACAGAATTCAGAATTTCCAAAATTCGTTTAAGGCCCTAAGTTATTTGTTACACGTAACCCGATCATTGCTTTAGAACTACACCAGAACCTTTAATTGTGACCTTTAATGACTCTTGCGAACCTTTCAAGGTCCGAAAGCCTTTATTTGGTTCTATTTCTTTAGGTTCCCCAAAATCCTTCCGAATTCTTATAACTTCCTACTTGGTAAGACCCAGAATTTCGTTATTTCCCTTGAAGTTCAAGGAGCCTGGCAAAATCCTTAAATACTTTCAAAAAAGCCTTGAAAGCTTTCACTGAAAGGTCCTTTACAAAGCTCAAATCGGTTCAGGACCTAGAAACCCACCAAAGGGTCCCCAATAATCCATTCGTGCTTTCAGAAATTCCATCAATCCTTTTCATATGTAAAAAAAAATTGGCCAAAACCAAGCGAAGATGCAAAAAGAAACAATGAAGGGGTCGTGGTAAATGGAGACGGTGGAGCAGTAAAAAAACGAAAAGGAGAAACGCCATTTTAAAAAAAGTTTTACAGTAGAAACAAAAAGGTAAGGTAAGAGAAGCAAATTTCTTATAAAGAAAATCATGTTCAGGGTCCAGATTTCAAATAGGCATTAGGATTTCAAAATTCAGATCTTTGATTTTGAACTTAAGACCAAAATGGAATTTCCACCCAATAAACAGTAACACGTTTTCAGCCTAGCGATCAAATCTGGCAGATTATCAAAAATTGCGAATTGACACCAATCATTAATATTATTGATGACGGAAAGGCGACGGGCGTCTCGTAGCTCTATCAGATTTGCCCAGTTTGCCAATAAATATTTGCCGCAACAAAGCCAAGGGACGGATACTTTAAGAAAATTGTCCGGTAATAACACCATAAATTACCCCTAACGTAGTTGACGAGTTCGCCTATGATCTATCGGTGACTTCCTGCGATGCGTAATTGCGTCAAGTAATAACATTTAGACAATGTAATAAATTTTTAAAGCGAAAAGTCGTGGAGATCGACGACGCTTAACTGCGAAGGGATGAGCTCATCTTTAATCTCCTTGGGTTTGTATTAAAATGGTTTATGAATTAATTTCATCGTTTCCTTAGATTAAACTCGTACTCAGCATTTTGGCAATATTTTTTGAGGCCAAATATTCATATTCTAAAACTCAGAATTTAAGGTTACGGCAGCTTGCAAGGTCTAGAATTTTGGAATCGACGCGATGATGATTCCGAATTTAGGGCATGAGATAGGAGATCAGAGCATTCACAATCCGGAATTCACCTTATAGGATGCACGATACGATTCAACATATCAGGAGTCAAGAATCTAGTTAGCCAACTGTTGCAGTTTATGGGATTCTTAGAGGCGAAAATGTTTTTCAGGCCGATTTCAAACAATTAATTTTTTCGACCCAAAAATATAGGCAAGTGTATAGCTTTTGCATCGGACCACTCAATAAAAAATTTCGCGAAAAATACTTTTTCTTGCACTTGCTTTTCTGAGCCCGAAAAAAAAAATTGTCTCAGGATCGACCGAAATAAAATTTTCTTATAGAATTGCCCTGTAGAATCCATTAATTTCAAAGAGTTTGAAGATTGGACTACCAGTTTCAAAAGTTACAGCCCTTTGATTTTTTTTTCGAAATTGGTTTCTAGTCTATACACTTTTGATTGAGAAGTCCTAATCGAAAAAAAGTACGAATTGTTTTGGTTTTCTACGCCCCAAATTAATAGAAAGAGTTTTCCCCAAGAAATTTTGGTGTTGTAGTCGATTTTTTGGAAAAAAAGGAAGGTAATTACACTGCCTTTTTTTGAGTCTCGAAAAAAAAAAATTTGCTCTCAGAAATCGACCGGGAAAAAAAATTTTTCTTTATAGAATGTGCCCTGTAGAATCCATAATTTCAAACAGTTTTTGAAGATTGGGCTACCAGTTTCAAAAGTTACAGCGCTTTTTGAATTTTCTTTCGGAATTTTGGTTCTAGTCTATAACTTTTGATGAAAAGTCAATCGAAAAAGTACGAATTGTTTTGGATTCGTTACGTCCCAAATTAATAAGGAAGGTTTTTTTCCCGAGAAATATTGGTGTAGTCGATTTTGCAAAAAAGAAGGTAAAATACACTGCCTTTTTTTGAGGGCTTCGGAAAAAAAAATTGTTCTCAGATCGGACCGGGAAAAAAATTTTCTTATTAGGAATGTGCCCTGTAGAATCCATAATTTCAAAACAGTTTGAGATTGGGCTACCAGTTTTCAAAGTTACAGCGCTTGAATTTTTCTTTTCGAATTTGGTTTCTAGTCTATAAACTTTTGATGAGAAGTCTATCGAAAAAGTACGAATTGTTTTGGATTCTTACGCCCCAAATTTAAAGAAAGAGTTTTTCCCCAAGAAATTTTTGGTGTAGTCGATTTTTTGGAAAAAAAGGAAGGTAATTACACTGCCTTTTTTTGAGGCTCGAAAAAAAAATTGTCTCAGATCGACCGGGAAAAAAAATTTTCTAAGCCTATAAGATAGTGCCCTGTTAGAACTACAAAATTTCAAACAGTTCCAAGATTGGGCTACTAGTTCAAAAGTTACAGCCCTTTGAATTTTTTTTCGAAATTGGTTTCTAGTCTATAACTTTTGATTGAGAAGTCTAATCGAAAAAGTACGAATTGTTTTGGATTCTACGCCCCAAAATTAATAAGAAAGAGTGTTTTCCCGAGAAATTTTGGTGTAGTCGATTTTTGGAAAAAAGGAAGGTAAATACACCGCCTTTTTTGCGGCTCGAGAAAAAAATTGTCTCAGATCGACCGGGAAAAAAGTATTTCTTATAGAATGTGCCCTGTAGAATCCATAATTTCAAACAGAAGATTGGGCTACCAGTTCAAAAGTTACAGCCCTTTGAATTTTTTTTCGAAATTGGTTTCCAGTCTATAACTTTTCATTGAGAAGTCTGATCGAAAAAGTACGAATTGTTTTGGATTCTACGCCCCAAAATTAATAAGAAAGAGTTTTTCCCCGAGAAATTTTGGAGTAGTCGATTTTTGGTAAAAAAGGAAGATTCCTTGCCTTTTTGAGGCCGAAAAAAAAAAATTGAGATCGAGCGGGAAAATACATTTTCTTATTGAATTTATCTCCTTTTTTCTCACTAACTCTTGTTGTTCTTATCGCTCATCTCGCTTTTACCATTTTCTCTTATCTGCGAACTTGTTTCCCCACTTTTTGCACATATTGTTTCAGGAGAATATAATTTGCGAGGAAGTGTTTTAGCTTCTAATACGCAAAGCATGAGCTATCATATTCTTGGAAAATTTCTTTGTATATCAGGATTACATAATGGGGAAAGGGGCCTCTTTATATCACCAAGAGATATATTTTATCACATTAATCTTAAACTTTACAAACTTTGTATCAAGAGAGTATAGTGTGCGAGGAGGTGGTTCAACTAGTAGGTAGTACAAGTAGCTCAGCTAATAAACTATTCAGGGGAACATGGTAGACGAAGACATTTTTTCCACCACCAAGATAAATAAATCAAAACTTTATTCAGACTTAAACTAAAATATCGTGGGGCAACTGATCAAAATTCAGAAACCACGTTGTCGATCATAGCTTTCTTCAACCTCCTTGACACTACAATGCCAAAATAAGCGCACTCGTGTAGTTGACACAACTTACTCTTGCAACGTCATCCTCCGTAGTTGCGCCAATGACACGTACCGCTGAAATTTCCCTTCTAAAGCGTGCAGTATTTCCGCACTGGAGACTGAGGTCATCCCCAGATCAGCCAGAGGTGTGTACATCCCAACCCCTTCCCGTCGTACACCTAAAACCCCAGCTCGTTTAGTTGCCAATCGAAAACACAGTCACCTAGCATTTCGCATATATCGGAGACGAGATCGACACCAACGGACTTCTCGGCGAGCTTCCCGGCGACAACAAAGCTCGACACTATCGCCTCGGGTTGCGTTAGAAGTGAGTCGAGCACCTCAAGGCACGAGGAGATTGCCTGCAGTCGAACTCCAGCAATTTCCGCGTCCGCATCCCAATCGGCCATCATTCCCACCTCTTGAATCGGTCCCCACTGCACAGCGAGCCCGCTGAACCCGTCCCGCCGCCGATTCTCGCAGATGCGTTCCATTGCCGAATTCGCCATGCCGTAATTGGTCTGGCCCAGGTTGCCCTTACCGCAGGAAATCGAGGAGAAGGTTACGAAGGACCTAAATCGTAAAAATAGAGGTGGAACGGCATCTCGGGTACAACCTCAATTGTGGACATAAACGCCGGCTGACTTTGTCCAAGTTTGAGGTTATGAGCGCCTTTGGGAGCATCACCAGGCTGAACGTTTCCGGGGTCTGCTTGTCGAAGAGAGCGTTGCGAAGCACTCCCGATAGGTTGAAGATGGCGTCGAGCTCGCCCTGGCGCAAGGCATCGGCGAGAAGAGCCTCGCAATTTGCCATCGAGCTAAGGTCCGCTGTCTTCACGTTCACGGAGGCTTCACTTTCAATCCAACCCCTGGAAGGTTAAGAGGGTGGAACAGTTTTGCGTCGGTTTCCTCACCTACTGCAACTTGTAGCTTTGGTATGAGGTAAGGTGCCCTCCTCTGGAGACGACTATTAGGTTCCTAGCGCCGCGAGCTACAAGCCAGTCTATCAGCTCGAGGCCAAACCCTCCAAGACCTCCCACTATGATGTATACACGACGAGGGTGGCAAAAATATCTACAGAAGAGTGCAAAAATTAAGGCGTTTGAGTGAGTGAGCTGCTCACTTTCGCATGGCTTTGTATGTGCGCCGTGGTTTGCCTTCCTCTTGCATCCTGACCACCGTTTTCCCCGCGTTTTTACTTCGTGAAATTTCGCTTAGTGCCTCAACGACTCCATCACTTCCACAAACCACCTTGGGAAGAGGTTTGATGTACCCATGACGAATTCCGCAATCCACCAGGTGCTTGAGCCGCTTCCACGAGCATTTTTGCAGATTGTCCAGGTGAACTCCACGAACCGTTCGGTTGCTGCAAACGTCAAAACGAAGCGCAGCGTTCGTCAGGGAATCGTGCTTGCCAATTGCCAGGTATTGGCCACCTTTAGCCAAGCAAGTAGGAGGGGTTCGGGGTGCATCGTCCGTTAGTATGAGGTCAACGCCTCTTCCGCGTGTCTCCCTCATGATGACCTCGTCATTGGCGCAATCTCTTGTAAGGTGAAGGTGCGTTGCTGAAAGTTCCGTGCCCATGTTTGACTTTGCTCTCGCGTTACTCACCTGGAATCGAAGGGTGCAGCATCTTCACGGTTTTCCATTGTTGCGTGGACCCGACGACCGCGAAAATGTCACACTTGTAAAACCGCGCAATGTTTATGGTCGCAAGCACCAGGTCATCCACAGCGCGCACCAAGACGCTCTGCCCCCGCCTGATCCTCGCCACCTGTTTCAATGGGCGAAGCTGGACTGTGATTGCAAGTTAACGCCTTACCTCAATAAGTCCCCAGACCACGTTGCTATAAGCAAAAGGTACGGTTGCCGCGTCCTCCATCGACCACTCCCTTGGAAACTCCCACAGTGCAAACTCATCGGCTACCGCTAAATTAGAAAGTCCACCATCCTGCACCAACCCCATAACTCGTCTGCCACTTGAGAACTAGTCAGTATCTAAACTCTCCAGATCAACCTACGTACCTCGCGTCCTTACCAGCGATTTCGATCCCGGCGCAGTAGTTTTCGGTAAACCTCCGCGTCGACGGGTTCGTGGTGAACGTCCCGGAAGCTTCGACCGCGTCCTTGGTGTTTAACGCACAGCTGTAAACGTGGACCAACCCCTGGGGGATCGATCCGCTGAGAGGACCCTCAATCCACCTGACCTTCGTCGTGTCTCCCCTGATGAATCTGCCCACGACGTGCTCGCAGTTTTGCGTCTCCAACCCGAGAGGTAGGTGACGATAGGTCCCCCACTCGCCGTCTCTCATCACGTTGATCAGTAAGCCCTTGCGCAGCTGATTCGCGTGGGCACCTTCGTCGAACGCGACGTCCATTAGGCAGCACGTGAGCAGCTTGCGGCTCACCTCCAACACCAAACAGTTAACCAACCCTACGAGTCCGCTGGTCGCGTCTCCGTCGGATACCAGCAGAACGTTTTGCGCGCGCGCCACGGCCCGCTTCACCTCATCTAACCACGTCATCGAGAAATCTACGCGAACCACCAGCGGGGAGACCTTGACGCATTTGCGAAGAAGAACCAACTCCTCCGCATCGGTTTGGTAGACCGATACAAGGTCTTCAGGTGACCACTTCGTGAACGTTCCGATGGGTTCGCGTGACAGTACGAACCCACCCTCTGGTAGCCTGGCGAAAATGGCCGAGAGGATCTGGAAGTACAACTTGAGCGTTTAGCGTAGTCGACGGGGTGGTTTACCGTCGGTCTTGTAAGCGCATCGGAAACGATCACCAGGTCGTTGTCATTGGACAGGTCGGAGATCGATCGCCGTTCCACGCTGAAATGGTCATGGTCGAGGGGCATTTCTGAAAATACTCTGAGACGACCTAGAGCTCTTGGCTCGTCCAATAGAGCCTCGTGGATTAAAGTCGACAGCAGCGGCTGGGGATGTCCTTCAATTACCTCAGTCGCCGTTATGGATCTTTCCTGGGTGTTTTCCAAGACGAGCTGGGTGTTAACTCTCATGGCAACTTCCAGTGAGAGCTTGCCTATGAGAGGAACAAAGCGGTATGCTTGCAAGGTAGGTGGAGGTTTCTTCCTTAGACCAACGGGAGTTGTACGTAGCGATTTCAGGTCGACCCCTGGTGATCTATAAAAAAACGTGTTAATGCAGGAGTTTGTGTTCCAATTTTTTCTCATGAAAATGGCGTGGGAAGGATCCGCAAAAGCAAAGGAAAAATAAAAATGAAGAGGTCCAAACTCTGAAAGGTGCTCATTCCCTGTCAAGGAAGAGTCAGACCAGCACAGACAAAGAAAATAAACATAAATCGAAGATTCTAGGGATTTTGATCCAGTGGATCAGGAGATTGGAGACTGTGGACTCTTTCCATATATGGGAGACAATGGATCCATTTGAGATTTTCGATCCATTAACGAAGCTTTGTCGTTTTTGGGCATTTTAAAGACTATGGATCATTTAAGGACTGCGAAAGCCCCTTTTCGTTTACTGGGGGGTATTGGAATACCCCAGGCCCCCGGTGCCCCAGAAAACACAACACCGTGGGTTCTGGGGGGTATGGAAGACTCCCAGCTGTGTGCATTTTCAATAAATTGGGGATTGCAGCCGTTTGGAAATTTTGGAACCTTTGAAAACCTTGGCCGCTTGGAAGACTGCCCTTTGGAGATTCTTTGGAGCACCAGGGACTCTATAGTACTTTGAAGAATTTGAAAACTGGAAACTATGCAGACTGCGGATTCTTTGAAGAGTATTATACTGTATCGTGTATCGTATCGTGTATCGTATCGTGTATCGTATCGTGTATCGTATCGTGTATCGTATCGTGTATCGTATCGTGTATCGTATCGTGTATCGTATCGTGTATCGTATCGTGTGTCGTATCGTGTATCGTATCGTGTATCGTATCGTGTATCGTATCGTGTATCGTATCGTGTATCGTATCGTGATCGTATCGTGTATCGTATCGTGTATCGTATCGTGTATCGTATCGTGTATCGTATCGTATCGTATCGTATCGTGTATCGTATCGTGTATCGTATCGTATCGTGGTATCGTATCGTGTATCGTATCGTGTATCGTATCGTGTACCAGCTTAAGTGGTCACCCCCCCCCCACACACAAATGAACACAAAATTTTAGAGAAGCTTGGCACACATACCTGATAAAGTTGCAATTGTGAGCCGACAAGGCGCGCACCGAGTCCTTCTTCTGGTCCTTCAACCGGATCAAGTGACGTGGAGCGTCCACCGTTAGATACCCGAGGTAGGTTGGCACTCGCAGCACGGACACCTTCTCCTTCACGCACATGATGTGGAAGATTCCGTCCAAGTACGTCATCCAATTTCCGTTCCACTTAACCATTGAGTCGGATCCATCGTAACTGATCCTCTCCAATCCGCGAAACTCCCCCCTAAAAGTTCATCTAAGAATCGGTCGCGCAAAGAGTCGCCTTACTTGTATTGGTAACCGACGAGTTTGAGCGACTTATACACGTCGGCCTCCTTCAGGACCTTGCCGGTGGTGGTGGCTATCGGCGAGTCGTCGATGGTCTCGCGTGCCAAAGCAGAACGTACGATACCCGTAACCAGGACGTTTTCCCCGTGGAACACCTCAAACTTCTTCGACACCTTGCAGATCTGCACCGTCAGCTGGATGGACTGAAATCGGTTCGTGGAAAGAACCAACTTCTTGAGAAACCTGACGTTTTCGAACACGACCTTGCCTTCCTCGAGCAGCAGGTCGGAGTGCTCGAGGTGCGTCCTCCAAACGATGGAAAGGTAGAGCGTCGCCGGAATCAGAAGTTGACCTGCAGATCTGGAGTGTGATCTGAGAGAGTTCGGACGCGTTTCTTACCGTCGACCACGTGACCTGAGAGAAGCTCATCGTCGCCGAGCGAGACCTTGAAGACCTTCGCCCAGTACTGCAGGTTGACCTTAAAGTCGTGGTAGTGGTACGATTCCTCATGGTTCCACTTAATCGACGGTGAAATTAGGGGCGCCTTCACCGGCCAAGCGGGTGGTGGATAAAGCTGCTCCAGCCGTGGATTGAAGCCGAGTTGGTACAGCCTGCTCAAAAGTACCAGTACCAGTAACTCCCAATTGGGAGAACTTACCTTCCTAATGATACAAGAAAGTTGTTCTGGAGCGGAACGTGTTGTGGCTGTGACTCAACCCCTAGGAGGGTGACCTGGTTTTTGATCGGCAAATCAGTAAGCTCTGTTGGAAGCCGTAACCGTTCCAAAACCGCGATCAGCGCGAGCTGGGAGAGATCTCGCGCCATAGTCATCTCTTCCTCGCCCAGTTCTAGGTTTTGCATCATTTTCTCAAAGACAACCCCCTTACAAATCCTGGAAATGCCCCTACAGTAAATTAAACCATCTGGCACTCTCTACCCGTAGAGATCCTCGCGAAATAGGTCCTTGATCGAGTGAAAAACCTCAACCCACTCCTCCGCCTCACCGCCCGCTAACACACGCAACTGCTTCCGCTTTTCTCGGCAAAATTCAACGGACCTTGCCACGTCTTCCCCGTCTTGGAGCAACAGAAACCCCCGCCAGTGAAATCCTGCAATGTTCTCCCTGCAAAAGGTCTTTTGTCCATTGCCTGCGCGTGACCATAACTCCTACCTGTACGTGCTTTGGAGGAGGGAGAGGTAATTTTCATTGCGGGCGTGAAGGGTGGCGCTTTTGAAGGTCAGCTCGCACGACTCGCGGGTTCGTGCACTGATGCAAATTAGGCGGTGGCCTCCCCTAAATTCGGGAGTGCAAGATTCGGCCCGCTCCAAAATGAGGTGCGCGTTCGTACCCCCAATTCCGTAGTTGTTGATACCTGAAAGGGATTATGCTGATTTTTTCGACCTCAAGGCTCTTAATATCCTTTCAAGGTTCACCCACAAAGTCTCAATGAACTCCAGTTCATGGAAAAAACCTTGAAATACCTTCAAAGGTTTTCCATTCTCCTAAAGTCTCCTCAAGGTTCACCATATTCAGGAGTCTAGAGAAACTCCAGGGTGCCTAAGGTTTTCACACACTCATGATGAAATTTCAAGGTCTTTGCAGATCCTTGGGGATTCTTTAAAAACCTTGAAACCTTAAAACCTTGAACCCTGAACCGTCTACTGGTGACACCTTTTGATGTCTAAGTGTGAAAGCTCGCCCAACGCCCTCAATTCATAAAGAGAAGAGGGGGGGGATCTTACCGACATATTTACTGCGATCCTCCATAACTTCAGTGAGAACGCGGATTTTTCCATCGCACAGCGCCGAAATGTCACTTCTCATTTTGGTAAGTGTCTTATTCGGAAGCAGGCAGTTGTTTTCCATGCCCAGTAAGACCTGCGCGCAAAAATGACGAGACGAACCGACTAAAAAGTGGTTACCTTAATGAGCGAACCCATCCCGGACGCTGCCTCTGAGTGCCCCATGTTTGACTTTACCGACGCGATGTAGAGGGGTGTTCTGGGATCGGCGCAGAAGACGTTGCTCAGCGCGGATATTTCGGGGGGTTCCCCCATCTTGGTACCTAGACGAATTCGCTTAGAAAATGATGGAAACGGGAAACTGGGCACCTGTAGCGTGAGCCTCTACAAAGTTAACGAGTCTGGGGTCAACCCGAGCCTCGGTGTAGGTCTCCTCCAGCAGCTCTTGCTTGACGTTTTCCGACAGTGTTAAAATTCCCTCGGGCTTGTACCCGTCGCAGTTCGTCTTGGTATGCACGACCTTGGCGTAGATCCGCTTGGCGTCCTTCATCTTTTGCAGGAAAATCACGGCGACCGTTTCCGATCTGACGATTCCACCGGCGGAATCGTCAAAGACGTTGCCAATTCCCTCCTTATCCAAAATGCCAACACTGCAAGAAGAGCGAAATTATTCGGCTTTGGATGAGTTCGGAGATCTACTGGAAGAAACCCGAGTGCACCCGGAAGTTCAACAAAAAGCTGGTACCGCCGACGATTGCGTTCTCGCACAGCCCCAGCTTGATCGCGCGGAAAGCGTGCTCCAGGGCGTAGAAGGACGACGAACACGCTGTGTCCACGTTCACCACCGGTCCCTCCAAACCCAAGAAGTAGCTCACCCTCTGCGCGTGCATAGATCTGGTGCCACTGCAAGTCAACGAATGAGAACCTGGAGATGTTGCGCTGCTTCTACCCCGTTATCCCGAAATGTGGACTGGACAAGTCCTGGTAAAGGAGGTACTCCTCGCACTCGTTAAATAGCCCATTCGCCATAAACACGCCAGTAGCGGACCCCCTCAAGCTGTCGGGGTTCGTGCCAGAATCGAGTAACGCCTCCACGGACTTCTCCAGCAACTTCCTGGAACCCGGATCCATCCCGTTCGCCTGATAACGGTGGACGTCTACAAGAAAAACCTAGTACGCGAACGCCACGACGATACCAACCGAAGAAGCCCGCGTCGAAACGGTCCAAGTGGCTTATTCTGCCGATCGTTGGAGGAACCTCGGGAAACATCACCTTCCAGTGTCTGGGCACGGCGTCCAGCATGTACCTCTTCGCGCGAAGGCTCTCGAAGAGCTCCTCGACGTTCTCGCATTTCGGAAAACAGCCAGACATCCCGGTGACGTAAATATCTTCGTCGCGCGACATTGTCTCGTCAATGACTAACGAATTTGGTCAAAAATAATTTGAATACAATCGATTTGCTTAATCAGGCGCATTGTGCGATTCCTATGAAGTGCAGGTCGAGAGATTAACAAACAATACGATGTTGCGTTCTAACATTGTCAATAGGTCCGATTGCGCTCCTACTTTGGCATACACGTCTAGGAGGTTCATGGTCAAAAAAGCAACTGTGCTCCTGATAATTAATTCTACTGTCATTATCTGGCATATCACAGGCACCCAAACGGCGAATTCTCTGCGATCCTGATCCTACGCGCCCGTTTAAGAGTTACGTGTGGTTCCATTTCAAATGACTGGGGGAAAAAGGTCGAAGGTTGTACAGCTGTGGTCCTGTTTCTCCCTTTACTTTACCTCGACTATTACTGTCCATTTTGTGAACGACGCGTGGGGCGTGAATCCAATCGGACATTCACAGAGCACTGCAAAGTAAAATTCTGATGCCCTGATCCCTCGCGCTTCGGAACTCCTCTCATACACCAGCTGACAGTACTTTGCTTTTAAAAAACCGTTTATTTAAAAGAGAAATGTGTAACAGGATGTTTACTTTAAAATAGTTGATGGTAAACAGTGGTTACACAATCCCAAAAGCGACCTTTCTGTGCTCCTGTTTGAAACTCATAAGTAGACATATTGTATCATTCAATATTATGTCATCCTGTTCCCCCGGGATACGTAGTTCTCTCATACACATTATACAGTACCGCCCCCTCGCCGTTTAAAATGTGTTACGAGATATTTAATTTGATTTAATTTACTTACCTGAAGAGAAGTAAGTTCTAGACACAAATTCTCTGCGCTCCTATTTTGCCACCAAAAACCTCCTAAGTGCCCTACTATAACAGTGGACGAATATACTTTAGGCCACTTGTACAGATATTGCGTGCGAATCAATGACCAACACGGTACTAACAATGAATATTCTGCGACCCTGATACCTCGCGTTTCATAATTCTTGCATACATCTCGCCTAAATTCTATTAAAAACAATGTGTCACATAGTGATTCAGTTACGGTGCCAGAAGCAAACCTTCTGTGCTCCTGTTTTACCTACCTCCTCACGGTTCTACATAAAATGCACCGTCAGATGTATTGTATGTTAAGTTGGGGCGGTTTATTTGGTAATCTGATTCCATTCCAATACCCACACGGTACCAGATAGGCTATGATCCTGACTTGCCGCCTTTCGGAATTTAAAAAAGATGTGGCGCAGGTAGTATTAGAAATTCCTTAAATACAACGAGAGGTCATACAGAACCAGAAGCACACATTTTGCGCACGGCACCAGGAACACATACGTACTGCGAGCCTGATCCAGAGATTCCTTTCGGCGTCTCACAGCACTATCCTCGAACAACGAGCAATCCTGCTGTACTCCTGTTTTTTTCTGCAAAGAGATATCTCACAATTGTACCTCTATAAATTTTCTGTGCCCCTGATTTTCTGTCAAACATTCCCGCATATAAGTGAATATGCTGTAACCCTGATCCTCCGCGCTCCAAAATGGTTCCGCACACTACCTCTGCTGTTCCAATGCCGTTTATTTAGGAAAAAACGTGTTGCAGGATGAAGTTAGCTCAAGTGTAGCAGGTGTTACACAGTACCAAAAGCAAATTTGAAACGTTTTTGGGGGAGAACGTAGTACCAGCGGTTCTGGGGGGATGTTATACCATCTAGCAATACCCTGAGCAAAGGAAGACTTGACATTATTTGTTTCTATAACCCCTAACGATGTCATGCTAGATTTTGAGATTTTCATATGCAGCCGGGGGGGGGGGGGGGGTTAGTATAGACCCCCCCGTAGTACCTTCCGCAAAAGAACACTTGATCTTTTTTTCTCTATTGCAGCTAACGACCTCATGCTAGCCTTTGAGAGAAGGTAATCCAATTTTTAAATACTGGCGGGGGGGGGGGAGATTCCACAACCTCCTGACCCTCTGGTTGTACGATGATGCGCTCAGACTCTCATATGCTAACGATAAATGTTGGAAAGAACGAAGTACCAGGATGTCTGGAGAATACCTCCCTCCCCCGCACCCACCCGAACCCTCGGCAAAGAGGTCCTGATAATTTTCTCTATTGAACTCATCGACCTCATGTTAGCTCTTCAAAAAAGGGAATCAAATTTTCATATTCTGACCGAGGGGTATTCCATACCCCCCACAACCCCCGGCATTACGATTTCTCTTAATTAGTTCTTAGAAGCGACAGACTCTCTTTGTATGGTAACATTAAATGTTAAACGTTTTTGGGGAGAACGTATTACCAGGGAGTCTGGGGGGTATGTTATACTATCTCGCAATACCGTGAGCAAAGGAAGACTTGACAATATTTGTTACTATTACCCCTAATGACCTCATGTTAGATTTTGAGATTTTCATATACAGCCTTGGAGGGGGGGGGGATTCTACACTATTACGTTTTCCCACAGGAGCGCTCAGACTCTCATAATTAGTTATTAGAAAAGGACAGACGAATCTTTCTTTCCTGTAGAGTATACTAACTGTAAACGTTTTTGGGGAAAACAGTCCAGGGGGTCTGGGTAGTAGAGAACACCCCCCCCCCCCCAGTAATGCCTTCAGCGAAAGAAGACTTGACCTTTTTTTTTCTCTATTGCACCCAACGACCTCCTGTTAGCTTTGGAGAAAAGGTAATCAAATTTTCAAATACTGGTTGGGAAGGGGGGGAGGGAGTATTCCACACCTTCCTGACCCCGCGTTGTACGATTTACCACAACCGCGCTCAGACTGTCATATGCTAACGCTAAATGTTGTTGGAAAAGAACGTAGTACCAGGATGTCTGGGGAATGCCTCTCTACCCCGCCCCCAGCAAAACTCTCGGCAAAGACGTCCTGATAATCTCTATTGAACCTATAGACCTCATGTTAGCTCTTGAGAAAACTAAACCAAATTTTCTTTTTCTGACCGAGGGGTATTACATGCCCCCCCCCCCCCCCCCCGAACCCCCGGCATTACGATTTCCCGCAAGAGCGCTCATACTCTCATAATTAGTTCTTAGAAGCGACAGACTCTCTTTCCTGTAGGGTATGCGGTAACATTAAATGTAAAATCTCTTTAAAATCTCTTCAAAAATCTCCTTAAAATCTTTTCAAAATCCCTTCAGAGTCTCTTCAAAATTTCGTCAGAGTCTATTCAAAATCGCTTCAAAGGCTCTCCAAAATCTCTTCAGAATATTTACCATCTTCAGAATCTGTTGAGAATGTCTTCAAAATTTCTTTAGAATCTCTTTAAAATCTCTTTAAAATTTCTTTAAACTTTCTTTAAAATCTCTTTAAAATTCAAATTCAAAATTTGTTCAAAATTTCTTTAGAATCTCTTTAAAATCTCTTTAAAATTTCTTTAAACTTTCTTTAAAATCTCTTTAAAATTCAAATTCAAAATTTGTTCAAAATTTCTTTAGAATCTCTTTAAAATCTCTTTAAAATTTCTTTAAACTTTCTTTAAAATCTCTTTAAAATTCAAATTCAAAATTTGTTCAAAATTTCTTTAGAATCTCTTTAAAATCTCTTTAAAATTTCTTTAAACTTTCTTTAAAATCTCTTTAAAATTCAAATTCAAAATTTGTTCAAAATTTCTTTAGAATCTCTTTAAAATCTCTTTAAAATTTCTTTAAACTATCTTTAAAATCTCTTTAAAATTCAATTTCAAAATTTTTTCAAAATTTCTTTAGAATCTCTTTAAAATCTCTTTAAAATCCCTTTAAAATCTCTTTAAACTCTCTTTAAAATCTCTTTAAAATTTTTTAAAAATCCCTTTAAAATCTCTTCAAAATCTCTTCAAAATCTTTTCAAAATTTCTTCAAAATCTTTTCAAAATCTCTTCAGAAGCTCTACAGAATCTTCTCAAATCTCATCAAAACTTCTTCATAATCTTCTCAGAACTTCTTCAAAATCCCTTCAGGGTCTCTTCAAAATTTCGTCGGAGTCTATTCAAAATCGCTTCAAAGGCTCTCCAAAATCTCTTCAGAATATTTACCATCTTCAGAAACTGTTGAGAATGTCTTCTAAATCTCTTCAAAATCCGTTCAAAATTTTTTCAAAATTCTTTAGAATCTCTTTTAAAATCTCTTTAAAATCTCTTTAAAATCCCTTTAAAATCTCTTTAAACTCTCTTTAAAATCTCTTCAAAATCTCTTCAGAAACTCTACAGAATCTTCCCAAATCTCATCAAAACTTCTTCATAATCTGCTCAGAACTTCTTCAAAATCCCTTCAGAGTCTCTTCAAAACTTCGTCGAAATCTATTCAAAACTTCTTCAAAATTTCTTCAAAACCTATTCAAAATCTCTATAACATCTCTTCAAAACCTCTTCAAAACTTCTTCGGAATCTACCCTAATCTCTTCAAAACTTCTTCATAATCTTCTCAGAAACTCTTCAAAATACCTTCAGGGTCTCTTCAAAACTTCGTCGGAATCTATTCAAAACTTCTTTAAAATCTCTGCAAAATCTCTTCAAAATCTCTATAAAATCTCTTCAAAACCTTTTCAGAAATTCTACAGAATCTACCCAAATCTCTTCAAAACTTCTTCATAATCTTCTCAGAACCTCTTCAAAATACCTTCATGGTCTCTTCAAAATTTCGTCGGAATCTATTCAAAATCTCTTCAAAATCGATTCAAAGGCTCTCCAAAATCTCTTCAGAATATTTACAATCTTCAGAATCTCTTCAGAATCTCTTCAGAGTCTCTTCAGAATCTCTTCAAAATTTCTTCAAAATCTCTGCAAAATCTCTTCAAAAGGACAGACATATCTTAGTGTAGAGTATGCTAACACTAAATGTTTTTGGGGAAGAACGAAGTACCTGGAAGTCGGGGGGGGGGGGGGGGGGTTATTTCATACCAGCCAGTACATGACAATTTGATTACCTTGTTCTCAAAAGCTACCACGAGGTTAGACAGAGAAAACAATTTATTATCAAGTCTTCTTTTGCTGAAGGTATTGGTGGGGGTTTAGGGAACCGGGAAGATTCAAACAGTTAGGTCAAGGATTTAAGTTCAAAGGCATCCATCTGTTTTTAGCGATTTTATTTTGTTGTCATTTCTGGGTCATTGTTCAGCTGTTCAGTTTCCCAAGGTACCCTCCGTAAGTCTGGAATGGAGTAACTCAAAACCATTGGTAAAGCGTGTATATTGCACTTACTGATAGAGCGTTACCTTTCTAAGCTTGGGAATCGATATGACGATGCCGAGTTTGTCTTCGAGCAACTGTTGCACCTGAACTCCACTGATGGAATCCATTCCCAATTCAGCGAATGTTGTATTCAAACTTACGTGCTCGAAGTAGATGCCTACAAAATTACTTATGTCGCTATTTCAGAGTTATCATATAGCACAAGTACGTACTGTGTACGTCCATAGAATGTACATTTCCGTACAAACGTACGTACATCATACGTACAGTCATGTACGCCGCCGTACACTGTACGTACCTGGTACGTTGCTATGGCATAGCATTGTACCAAACAAGTACGTACACACTGTACGTATAGTGTACGTTTTGTGTACGTCGGCGGTACATGACTGTACGTATTATGTACGTACGTTTGTACGAAAATGTACGTTCTATGGGCGTACATGCCAACTTCCTTATTTTCATCCGTTGTACGTACAAAGTACGTACATGTTTTGTACATGGACGAACGTACGTGAAAAGTACGAAAAATGTACGTACTATGTACGTATGTGCACATACCCATAGCTAGTGCAACTTCTGAAACGATATCTGTGATGGGTGAAAGGTCATTGGTTTCCAAAGTAGGCAACACACTGCACGTGACAACAGCGTCGCCTTGCTTCAGTAGTGCGTCCAACGCCTGAAGGTACACGGAGACCTTTTGTCGGGTGGTCCCACCAACGGGAGTCAAAGGCCCTCTTGGGTCACCTTCCAGTAACCCAACCTACACACAGCGTCAAAGTTCTATCAAGAGAGCCACAACTCACGTTCAAAACCGCGCCCCACTGAATCGCAACCGCCGGGTAGCCGTCCCTCCGTCGGACCTCGCAGACTCGTTCCATAACCGCATTTGCCATAGCGTAATTGCTCTGTCCAACATTACCTTTGCCACAACTGACCGAAGAGAACACCACAAACCACCTGAAAGCATCATTCGCAAACCTCCTCCTCCTCTCGCACAACCCACCTCAAATTTACAAGTGACCTTCTGGAGACGACGTCCAGGTTCCTGGTAATGAGGGCTTTGGGCGCAAACGACGCCTGGAACTTCTCGACCGTCTGATTCTCAAAGAGGGCGTCATTCAAAACGACGGCCACGTTGAAGATACCGTCAATCTCCCCTAAGTGACTGAATTCGGTTACCAACCGCTCGCATCCGTCCAACGTTCGCAGATCTTGACGGTCGATTTCCACCGTCACGCCTGCGCGCCTCCAAACCCTAGCGCCAGGCGGTCAGGGTTGTGTTGCGATGCTGGCCACTTACCCCACTTTGAAGCTTTGGTAATCGGTCAGTGTTAGACGAGTCGTGACCAGCACGAGGGCTCTCGCACCTCGGGCGACTAGCCAATCGGCAAGCTCCAAACCGAAACCTCCGAGGCCGCCGACTATGACATACACTTTGGAGGGGTCGCAGTAGAACCTGAAATGCAAGGGGGATACAATGCCATGCTCAAGTGCCGCAACTGTGTAAACCTGGGGATTGCACGGAAGGGTTCCGGTTTCTCTTCGTCCTTGACCTTGACAATCACTTTACCGATGTGCGAGCTCTGCTCCAGGTGGCTGAGACCACTTTTCGTCTCAGTTCTACCAATGACCAGTCGAGTGATGGGTTTGACGTAGCCTACCCGAATGCCTTCGGCCAGGAGATTATGCAGTCCTTGTTTATCCTCCAGTTTGAGTGCGCCAATATCCACCCCGACCACGGTGCGCCCGTTTGCAGTGCAGCCGAGGTCGAAACGTTCGTTTTTAAGAGCGTTGCTTCGGCCAATTTCGACCATGGTGCCTCCCTTGGCCAGGCAGCGGAAGCTCGCTCGCGTTCCTCCCATGGCTAACGAGTTCAGTATCAGATCGACGCCTCTTCCGCCAGTTTTCCGGATTACTAATTGCTCAAAAATCTCGTCGCGAGACTCGCCGATGTGGTCGGCTTAAAGTGGAAGATCGTACGAATTCGGTGAAAGCTGACTAGTTACCTGGCAAACTCGGGAACAGTTCGAGCATGGTTTTCCGCTTCTTTACGGTTCCGACGGTGGTGAAGATAGCGCAATTGTAAGCCATGGCGATGTTGATTGCAGACTGGCCAACTCCCCCGGCGCCTCCGTGAACTATAACGCTCTGTCCCCTCCTGAGTTTTCCCACCTGGTATGTTTCCCGATGTGTGATTGGCCAACGACCTGATAATACTCACCACAATTAGCGTGTAAAGAGCGGCGCAGTAGGTTAGTGGAATCGTAGCCGCTTCGTCCAGGCTCCAGTGCTCGGGCACCTGCCAGGTGAGCAGTGGGTCCAGAACGACCTCGTCACGCAGAGCACCATCCCTTACCAATCCCATCACTCGTTCTCCACTGCAAAAGTAAGATTTAATAGATATTTTTAGATTTTGAAGAAATTTTGAGGATTTTTGAAGAGGGTTTGAAGAGATTTTGAAGAGATTTTGAAGAGAATTTGAAGAGATTTTGAAGAGATTCTGAAGAAACGCGCATGAGAAATTTTGAGAGGATTTTGAATAGATTTTGAAGAGACTCTGAAGGAGATCGTGAAGATTCTAAATGTTCTGAAGAGATTTTAGAGAGCCTTTGAAGCGATTTTGAAGAGATTTTGAATAGCTTCCGACGAAATTTTGAAGAGACCCTGGAGGGATTTTGAATAGGTTCTGAGAAGATTATGAAAAAGTTTTGAAAAGATTTAGGGAGATTCTGTAGAGGTTCTGAAGAGATTTTGAAGAGATTTTGAAGGGGTTTTGAAGGGATTTTGATGAGATTTTGAAGAAATTTTTCAAGAGATTTTGAATAGCTTCCGACGAAATTTTGAGGAGCCCTGGAAGGATTTTGAATAGGTTCTGAGAAGATTATGAAAAAGTTTTGAAAAGATTTGGGGAGATTCTGTTGCGGTTCTGAGCAGATTTTGAAGAGATTTTGAAGATACTTTGAAGAGATTTTGAAGAAATTTTAAAGGGATTTTGATGAGATTTTGAAGAAATTTTGAAGAGATTTTGAACAGATTTTGAGGAGATTTTGAAGAAATTTTGAGGATTTTTGAAGAGGTTTTAAAAAGATTTTGAAGAGAATTTGAAGAGATTTTAAAGAGATTCTGAAGAAACGCGAATGAGACTTTGGTAATATTTTGAAGAAATGTTGAGAGGATTTTGAATAGATTTTGAAGAGACTCTGAAGAGATTGTGAAGATTCTAAATATTCTGAAGAGATTTTAGAGAGCCTTTGAAGCGATTTTTAAGAGATTTTGAATAGCTTCCGACGAAATTTTGAAGAGACCTTGGAGGGATTTTGAAGAGGTTCTGAGAAGTTTATGAAAAAGTTTTGAAGAGATTCTGTAGAGGTTCTGAAGAGATTTTGAAGAAATTTGGAAGAAAGATTTTGAAGAGATTCTGAAGAAATGCGAATAATATTTTGGTAATATTTTGAAGAAATTTTGAAGAGATTCTGAAGAGATTGTGAGGATTCTAAATATTCTGAAGAGATTTAGGAGAGCCTTTGCAGAGATTTGAATAGCTTCCGACCAAATTTTGAAGAGACCCTGGAGGTATTTTGAAGAGGTTTTGAGAAGATTATGAAAAAGTTTTGATGAGGTTTGGGGAGATTTTGTAGAGGTTCTGAAGAAATTTTGAAGAGATTTTGAAGATATTCTGAAGGAATGCGAATGAGATTCTGGTAATATTTTGAAGAAATTTCGAGATTTTGAATAGATTTTGAAGAGATTCTGAAGAGATTGTGAGGATTCTAAATACTCTGAAAAGATTTTGGAGAGCCTTTGAAGAGGTTTAGAATAGCGTCCGACCAAATTTTGAAGAGACCCTGGAAGGATTTTGTAGAGGTTCTGAAGAGAATTTGAAGAAATTTTGAAGAGATTTTGAAGAAATTTTGAAGAGATTTTGAAGAGATCCTGAAAAGATTCAGAAGAGGTTTTGAAGAAATTATGAGGAGAGCATGGAGGGATTCTGTAAAGCTTTTGAAGAGATTTTGAAGGGTTTTGTAAACAGATTTTGAAGAACTGATGCTCCTATAACGTCTACTAACTCAACAGTCCATAGTCCCCATGACTTCTATGATTTCTGCGGTCTGTATGGTACCTACCCATGGTGTATCATATCCACAGCTTAAGCGATCCCTTTAGTATCTCTGCCGTCGGTACAACCTTTATGGCCACTATAGTCTCCTTGGACCATTTTCTGGTCTTCTGTGTTTTCTATGTTAAATGGTTTGTTTGCCTCTATGACCTCGTCGACCTTTGCGGTACCCATGCACTCCTTGGTCTCTATGGTTTTAATCGCCTACTACCGCCTTTATGACCTACTCTCTCTATTGTTCCCATAGGGCTCTATAATATAGCCCCCATGTTCTTCATGATCTGTATGGTTTCTTATGTTCAGTCCCTATAGCTTCTATGGTCTGTATGCTACTATAGTCTTCCGTTTTTGTAGTATCAGAGATTTCTGTAGTCTCCATTGTCACTATTCTTTATAGCTTTATAAACTCTATATTGCATCTATAGTCTTTATTGTATCTACAGTTTATATGTTTTCCATGATCTCCACGGTTTCTATGCTTTCCATGTTCATTGAACCGTTTGGTTCTATGAATCCTATGGTAAATATCTCCCCATGGTCCCACGATGGTCCTCTACGATCTTTATCGCATAATTGTGATCCCCATCTCTATGTGATGTGTTTGTAGTTTCTACGGTTTCTATAGCCTCTAAGGTTTCTCTACGCAGTTTTCCATGGTGTGCAGTTTCTATGGCCCTTATGGGCTATCGTTTCCGTAGTCTCAACGGTCTCTGTGGTCTGTATGGTCTCTCTGGCCTTTATGATTCTTATGGTATCTAAGGTCTCCATGGCATCTATGAGCTTCCAGGTGCTTTTACGTTCAATGGTCGGTTTGGTATCTATGTGCCCTATACCATACATGGTCCTTATGGTATCTAAAACCTGTATGGGCCCCACAGTATGAGTCTCGGTACCGTTTCGATAGTCTCTATGGATTCGATTGCTTCCATGAATTCTATGGTCTGTGCGGTATTTCTCAAAAATCTATAGTCTTTGTGATCAATCGTTACTCTATGGTCTCTATGCATTGCATGGTTTCTATGCTTTCTATGTTCAATGGCGCGTTTGCCATTTGGTCTTTATGGTCTGTATGATCCTTATGTTCCCTACAGCGTGTATGGAGTTTATGGGCCCCACGACTTCTGATCTACCATCTCAATGGTTTTTATGATTTCTCTGACCTGCATGGTACGTGTCTATAGTCTATCGCTTTCGTTGTATCAGTGGTCCCTATAGTCTTTATTTCTATGGTCTTTGTAATATGTACGGTTTCTACAGTATTTGGAGCTTTTGGGGTCTCCATGATCTCCATAGGCTCCACGGTTCTCAAGCTGTCTATGGTCTACAGTCTTTATGATTTTTATGGCACCTATGTTCCTTATAGCTTATAATATGGTCCCAGTGGTCTATCGTTTCTGTAGCTGCCCCCGTAGTCCCTGTTGTCGTCAAAACCAATAGGATCTCTATAGAGACCCTTAACAACCATTAGGGACACCAACAACTAGGCGAAACGCAAAGACTAAAGACACTAGAGATTTACGGGTTCTAAATTATTTAAACACTTCAGACCTGAAGACTCTAGAGGCTCGTATGAATTGACAAACCCCAACGACTCTGACAAGTCCTAGGTCTCCATGGAGTCAAAAGCCAAAAATTGCAAGGGATCCACAAACACACATTCCGAGCCCCTATAAAACACCCCACAGGTCTGGAAAGCATAGATGCTCTTACAATTCGAAAGGCTCTAATAAGCCCCCAGGCTCTATGGACCCTATGGAACCCAATGTCTCTAGGAACCGTATGAATATTGAAGGCATTAATTAATAAGGCATTGATGAAGTTCTTACCTAGGGGTCCTACCGGAGAACTCGCATCCCAGCGCAACTTCGTTGGATTTTGAAACGCCATGAACCCTACCACTTGCAACGAGTAAATCGTTGTGACACATCCCCGCGTAGTTCACCTTCGCCGTGGGTAAGCGATCGGGAGCCGCCGGCGCTTGCACCCAGCGAAAACTGGCGATGTTCCCCATCTCGACCACTCCGGCCGCGTGTTCGCACTTCACTCCTCCATCCGTAGCCAACGGAAGGTGCAGGTAGCCGCCCCACTCCCCGTCCTTCCAAACGTTCATAAGTAGGCGCTTGCGCAGTTGGCCGCTGTAGAAAGCGTCGTCCGGCCGAAAACTCGGGGCGTCGTCGATGATGTAGACGTACGAAATCGACCGATCCTCGTACTCGAGCCTTAAGGTTCGCACGAGACCGAGGATACCGCTGAACGAGTCGTTTTGAACTACGAGTGCGATGTTGTCGTTTCCGCCGAGGGCGGCTTGCAGCTGGGCTATCCACGCGAAGCCGTCCTCGAGACGAATCACCGTCGGTGGTTGGTAACGGGTGATCTTCCGCAGAAGGTAAAGCACAACGTCGCCGGTTGCTTGCATTGATATGACCTCAGCGTTGTCCACGCGAGGTAGCGCGTCGGTCCCGCAATTCACCAGGAGAAAGGCGCCTTCTTGCATATTTTCCACAATTTGGGAGAGATTAAGATTTGCGGTCGAAACGACCACGAGACCCGTGTCGCTCGCGATGTCCTTAACGGATTTGCCCGTGATAGTGTGTTGGAGCAGGTACTCGTTCAGAATGGGCGTGATGTCGAATCGTTCGCCGAGAATCTCGACCACCCTCAGACATCCCGGTTCTTTGTTATCGAGCACGATTTTCAACGTGGCACGGATAGCGTCGTCATAGCTGAGTCGGCCCAGGTACGGAACAAACCTGTACGTCTCCAAAGTGGGTTTCTGGGCGCCCATCTTCTGGGAGTTAGGCAAACAAGTGACTCCTCTGATTTCAGCGAGCGGTGACCTGCAAGTTTCGGTTTAAATGGTAATCAAAAGGGGGTGGACCCTTTACTTCACCAGGGTGCATTCGAGAGGTGCACGTACAAATTGGCTGCACTTCGGCTGGCAGCTGGTTGGGTTTATGGTGATGTGATCGATTGCGGTTATAACGCCTTGGTCCCACCCACTCACATGCCTCACAGAAAGCACGTGATCGAGGAAGGTCACCAAGTTGCCGTCCCACTTCACTAGGGCTTCCGTACCTTCGAAATTGACCTGTTCGATTCCGCGAAAGTCGTTTCTGGAACAGGATTATGAGCACTGACTGGACCCGGTGAGTTCACTACCTGTATTCATGCCCGTACAGAGCTAGGTGCTTGTAAACGGAGTTGAGGAAGAGAGGATTTGTGATTGTCAAGCCGGTACTGCAGTCAATGGCTGGTGAAGTGTCGAATTCAATCGTGCCACTAACCACGAGCTGGCCACCGTGAGATATCTGGAACAAACGCTGTCAACTCAGGTCGATCCAAAATGGAGCCGAACCTCAAACCGCTTGGTCACTTTAAAAATTTGCACTGAGAGCTTCACGCTCGAGCTCTTCGAGATGACCACGACGCGATGTAAGTGAATATTCTTCATTACGACGCCTCTTTGCCAAATCAAAGTCCGCTCCAATTCGCCAAACGCTTTCCGTACGAAATGGAGATACGCCGAGGTTGGCACGATGCTACGACCTCCAAAGATCTGTAGATTTCAGGGCTCAAAGTCAAGTTTCTTACCATCCAAGATGTGATCCACCAGGAAACTGAGATCCTCCTCGGCGTCCAAGCCATTTATGTCAACCAACTTCTCCCGAGCCACGTTGCTTTCGGGGGTTATCACATGAAAGCTGTCCTCGTGATTCCACGTGATCAATGGCGATATTGAGGGTGAGCTCACCGGCCATTCGTTTGGGTATAGCTTGTCTATTCTAGGATCGAGGCCCGCTTCGTAAAGGCTAAAAGCGAAACTCGTCAAAATCCGAGACTATAAAGATCCGTAAGACACCAGGAAAACCAATCACTTTTGGGAGTCGAGAATCTTTCGGTGCTAGTGCGTATAGGTACCTATTTGACCTTGCCAACCCTGAGGATCCTCGGGACACTAAAAACCATAACATGCCCCCGAAGGTTCCAAGGTGCCGAGACTCCAAAGGCTCCCAAAGACTCAAAAGGTTTCGAAAACTCACACGAAATGTAAAGACACAAACCACTACACTCCAAAGGCTTTTTGAATTCCGAGTATTGTGAAACCGCATAGACGAATTTATAGACCTTTCACACCCTATAAACGCCGATATCTCAGTCATCCCAGGAACCCTAACCAAGGGCCCAATATACCGTATTCCCTAAAAACCTCAAAGTACCCGTAACACCTCTAGAGATCCCAAAATCTCTAACGTCTAACAACCCTAAAGGTCTCAACACCTACCACGTTAAAGACTACACGTCACAAAAGAGTTTGAAAGTCTTGAACAATTTCTATGAAAGCTTTGAACCCTAGGGAGTCCCATAAAACTAAGGACCCTAAGAGGCCTGAAAAGCTGTAACGATCCTAAAGCATCTAACGCCTAATAGGCCTAACGGACATCTAGCTAGAATACCAAAGTCCCTAGGCGATGCAAGGGCTCAAGACACTCCAAATGTACACTCCACAGAAAACCTCAAAGGACCCCAAAAACTGAAGGCTAGATTTTGACTCTAAAAGCCTATCGATTCCAGTGACATTAGACACCCGAAAGGCCTCAGATTATCATAAAACCTATGGCCCCTAGAGACCATAGAGACTCTACAGATTTTGATCATTACGTTCCCAGTGTCATTCTAGAAACCCTTAAATCCAAAAAAAACCTTTGGGATCCCATAACCACAAAGACCTCAACGATACCAAGGTGTAGTGTTTAGGAAAACCAAAAATTTTAAAGACCCCAAGAGATGAAATTGCTCAAATAGCTTGGATCGAGTTTAAGGGCCATAAAATTGTATAGACCCTAGAAACCCCAGATACATGGTACTCCTTCTAGCCTCAGAGGCCAGAGGGACCTAGAATCTCAGAAAACCCCAGAGGCATCACACGTATAGACCAGATCATAAAGATAGATCTTATAACCATAACGACTTTACTCCAAGGAACCATGGGCTCCTAGGGTACCAAAAACTCAAAATATCTCCAAAACTTTAAAGTTGAAAGGTTCCAGAAGCTGTAAACTTAGATATCTCAAAGTCCCTCGAGACCCTAGGTAAAATACTGACCCTACTCCACTTATTTTGCCTTTTTTTTATTTTGCCTTTATTTTTGAGTGGACGGGGTTTCAGCCAAGGCTGCTCTACCAACCCAACCCACTATACATTTACAAATATCCATGCCCGAACCCGGATTCGAACCAGGGACCCTAGCACCACAGTCCAGCTTTAACTGAACTGCGCCACACGGGCCGGCTAAAGAGATTGATGACCTTAGAAACCCTACACTAATTGATATATTAGATGCTTTAAATACTCAAGGGCCCAAGGATTTCAAAAGAACTTTTCAAACTCTAATCTAAGAACTGCAAAAACAGAAAAGACTCAAAATGAATTATACAACGATTCAAAGGTTTTCAAGGATCTCAAAACTTTAAGCGCTCTTCGACAACTAAGATCACCAAAGGACTCGGCAAACTACGAAGCATGGCCAAGAGTCACAAAGAAACCTAAGACCCCAAAGGTCTTAAGAAGATTTAAACAGTCTCAATCTTTGAGGATTCTTATATTTTAAAGGGTCGAGAAGATGTAAACTCTCGTAAGCTCCTAAAGGCTATGAGGACGCGAAAGGCTCCAAAGTTTTCAAGGCTTTAAAGGGATCTAAAGGTTCTAAAACCTGTAAGTATCTAGCAAATGTATGTACTCCAAGGCTTTATCGGTACAACCATTCTTAAAAACTCCAAGTTTTTAAAAAGGCTTCAGGTTCTAATTTCTCAAAGGCCCAAAGGTTTTAAATTATCTAAAGCCTCTGAAAATTCCAAGACTTTTACCGACAAAATCCCTCAATGAACACAAAAACCTAAGGATCCCAAAGTTCTTAAATGGTCCAAGGATCACAAGAACTCCAGGCGAACCAATCACCCCAAACACTCAAGGCATCTCAAGGACCCTAAAAAACTTCAACGCCCCGAACAGCCGCAAAGACTCAAAAAACTTCAAGGTTCTAGCAACGCAGGCTCCAAATTCTCCAAAAACTAAGAACACAAGAAACTAAGACTAACTAAGAAACACAAAGACCTAGGGATCCCAAGGTTCCTAAAGGGCCCAACGATCCCAAGAACTACAGACGAACCAATCACCCCAAACACTCAAGGACCCTAAAAAACTTCAACGCCCCGAACAGCCGCAAATACTCAAAAAACTTCAAGGTTCTAGCAACGCAGGTTCCAAATTCTCCAAAACTAAGGTTTTAAAGTATCTAAAGGTCGTGGGGATTCAAAAACTTGAAAATTCGACAAAAGTCGTGAAAAACACAAAGATCTAAGGATCCCAAAGTTCATAGAGGGTCCAACTATCACAAGAACTCCAGACGAACCAATCACCCCAAACACTCAAGGCATCTCAAGGACCCTAAATAGCTTCAACGCTCCGAACAGCCGCAAAGACTCAAAAAACTTCAATATTCTAGAAACGCAGGCTTCAAATCCTCCAAAAACTAAGGTTTTAAAATATGTAAAGGTCCTGTGAGTTCAAAAGCTCAAAAGGCCGACAAAAGTCGTGAAAAAACACAAAGACCTAAGGATCCCAACGATCTTAAAGGGTCCAACGATTAAAAAAACTCCAAACGCATCGATCGCCTCAACTACAAAGACTCAAAAAACTTCAAGGTTCTAGCAACGCAGGTTCCAAATTCTCCAAAAATTAAGGTTTTAAAATATCTAAAGGTCCTGTGGGTTCAAAGGCCCAAAAGGCCGACAAAAGTAATGAAAAAACACAAAGACCTAATGATCACAACGATCTTAAAGGGTTCAACGATCAAAAAAACTCCAGACGCATCGACCGCCTCAACTACAAAGACTCAAAAAACTTCAAGGTTCTAGCAACGCATGTTCCAAATTCTCCAAAAACTAAGGTTTTAAAATATCTAAAGGTTCTGGGAGTTCAAAAGCTCAAAAGGCCGACAAAAGTCATGAAAAAACACAAAGACCTAATGATCACAACGATCTTAAAGGGTCCAACCTTCAAAAAAACTGCAGACGCATCGACCGCTTCAACTACAAAGACTCAAAAAAATTCAAGGATCTAGCAAAGCAGGCTCCAAATTCTCCAAAAATTAGGGTTTTAAAATATCGAAAGGTCCTGTGGGTTCAAAGGCCCAAAAGGCCGACAAAAGTCATGAAAAAACACAAAGACCTAATGATCACAACGATCTTAAAGGGTCCAACGATCAAAAAAACTCCAGACGCATCGACCGCTTCAACTACAAAGACTCAAAAAAATTAAAGGATCTAGCAATGCAGGTTCCAAATTCTCCAAAAACTAAGGTTTTAAAATATCTAAAAGTCATGTGGGTTCAAAGGCCCAAAAGGCCGACAAAAGTCATGAAAAAACACAAAGACCTAATGATCACAACGATCTTAAAGGGTCCAACCTTCAAAAAAACTCCAAACGCATCGATCGCCTCAACTACAAAGACTCAAAAAACTTCAAGGTTCTAGCAACGCAGGTTCCAAATTCTCCAAAAACTAAGGTTTTAAAATATCTAAAGGTTCTGGGAGTTCAAAAGCTCAAAAGGCCGACAAAAGTCATGAAAAAACACAAAGACCTAATGATCACAACGATCTTAAAGGGTCCAACGTTCAAAAAAACTCCAGACGCATCGACCGCCTCAACTACAAAGACTCAAAAAACTTCAAGGTTCTAGCAATGCAGGCTCCAAATTCTCCAAAAACTAAGGTTTTAAAATATCTAAAGCTTCTAGGAGTTCAAAAGCTCAAAAGGCCGACAAAAGTCATGAAAAAACACAAAGACCTAATGATCACAACGATCTTAAAGGGTCCAACGATCAAAAAAACTCCAGACGCGTCGACTGCCTCAACTACAAAGACTCAAAAAACTTCAAGGTTCTAGAAAAGTTAAAGGGTCCAAATTCTACGAAGGCTCTAAGTTTCTAAAATTTCTGAAGGCTATGAAGGTTCCAAGGCTTTACCGATAAAAGCCGTCGAATCCCAAGAATCTTAAGGGGTTCAACGATCAGCCTAAGGGCTGCAGGTGACTCACCGTCCGATCGCCAACAAGAAGGACGACACATCAACGACCGCATGCGTGGTGTCGTCCACATGCAACAGTAATTGTCCTGTTGCCACCGTTTCCGTCATCTTTTCCAAGAGGTATCGGGACACCACTTCCTTACCTCCAAGTGCCTCCATTACTCGTCCGAGGCGAGGTTCTGAAACGTCATCCAAAAACTGACATGCCACGAATAAGACTTCCTCGGCTGTAATGGCGCCTTCGGCATAACCTCCAGCTAGGGCACCGCTCGACGCGGCACTGACGTATCCGATGGGAAGTTCCAGCAGCTTCAACACGTCCACGAAAGCGAGCTGTGAGACGACCGAGTTGAGGAGCGTCGTCTGGGCGCCGGATTTGGTTAGCAATCCGTGGTACCTCGCCATGCTTTTCCGAAATTCGGCAATTTCGGATAGGGCCGCACCGGTGCCGTTAGCCAGAGTGAGCCCTAAACGAGGTTTCACTACCTCCGGCGCCCTTCGGTATGAAGTAAAAACCTTCCCCTCACTAATGACAGCAAACCCTCGGTAGCAGAATCCATCAATGCTCCTCCTATAAACCTCACCCTGTAAGGATCCCAGCGTTTTCTGGGCTTACCTGAAGACGTTGCGCAACATGCTGTAGTAGCCCCGATCATTGTGGTTGCTGATGCTCTTCAGTATTCTTTTCATGCCCTCCTCGTTTCTAGCAGAGACGCACACCAATTCGTCTCCCAAAGAACCTGGGGGTTTTGCTCGATCAAACCGCTTGAGTAAAATGTGCGTGTTGGTTCCGCCGAAACCTGAGTTGTTCACTCCTAAAAGAAGCGTGTGAGATCACTACGGAGCATCACGAAACGTATACCCGCAAATTTCTCCCCCTCAAAATCCATCGGTTTAGTTACTACGGAAAGCTTCCCGTTGTTAATATCTGGTACATCTCGCCTGATCCGGGAACGGATGACGTTTGGTGGCATTCGGTTGGCCACCATCCCCATGACGACCTAGCGGGACAGAAAGTTGTTCGGTGATTCGGTTTGGTGATCGTACCTTTATCATGGAGGAGAGGCCGGAAACTGACTCGGTATGCCCAATGTTCGATTTCACGCTCCCGATCATTAAGGGAGAGCTTCGGCCTTCACAAAATGCGTCTGCTACAGCTTTGAGTTCTTGGGGATCCCCAGCTTTAGTTCCTGGGGAAATTTGGCAGTGAGCGTTTCTGAGCTAGGTCACTCACCAGTTGAGTGTAATTCTACGTAATTAACTTCGAGCGGGTTGACGTGGGCCTCTTGGTAGGTGCTTTGCATAAGTTCCCGTTGGGATGCTTCCGAAGGGTGTACTATGCTATCCTCTTTGAAACCATCTGAGTTGCATTTGACATGTAAGAGCTACAAGGTGAGATGGGGCCATTATCGTTTGCAACTTGGCGTAGGTTACCTGTGCGTAAACCCTTTTGGAATCTCTAAGCCTTTCGAGGAGGACTACGGCGACTGCCTCCGACTTGACATAGCCGCTAGCCTGCTCTCCGAGCACGTAGTTGCCCCCGGATCTATCCAAGATTCCCAATCTGTAAGACACACCTGCCGATTTGAAATGCTCACCATCCAAACTTACCGTGCAGTCATTTTCAGAACTCTGGGCGATAGCGCCAAGTTCACTCCCCCCACAATAGCGCGATCGCAACTCCCCGACAAAATGGAGGAAAGCCCTCGCTCCAATGCGTAACCGGTACCACAACAAGCTACCTCGAAGCCCACCGAAGGTCCCTCCAGCTGAAAATAGTGGCTGATCCTCTGCGCCATGGCGCTCCTCAAACAACTAAAAATACAACTTAATCGCTCGAAACTCTCCCCCACTCGTACCCCGTCATTCCAAAGTGCGGCGACTCCAGTCCCTTGTAAAACCAGTATCCTTCGCTCTCCTGAAGAGCCGTCGCCGTGAACACGCCGGTCCTCGTCCCGGTCAAGTCCGACGGGTTGAGTCCGGCGTCGACGATCGCCTCGAGTGTCGCCTCGAGCAGAATCCGCCCGCCCGGATCCGACGCATCCGCCTGAGCGCGGTGAACGCCGAAGAAACCCGAATCGAACCTGTCCCTCGCGTTGAGCCTACCGATTCGCGCGACATCCGTCGACCACTCCGTCGGCGTTTCGGACAACAGGTCGCGCTTCGCCATGAGACCGTCGAAGTAGTCGGCGATGTTGTCGCACTTCGGAAAACGGCCGGACATCCCTACGAAAACCTTTGGAGACGGTCTAAGAGCTTGCGCTTCTCACCTGTAATGACCACCTCGTCCATAGGGGCTTGATTACTAACCTCAGGCATGCTTGATCACTTACGACGAAAAAACGTTTGATAATGACACGGTTCTCTACTTACTTAAATTTTAATTACAATGAATGGTGTGCAAATGAGGGCAATTGACCCATGATCCCGCTCGCCATACAAAATAGAAAAAGAACAATACAGCTGGGTCAATTTTGTCGTATATTAAATGAGACCTCGAGTTTTCCTGTTTTGAAACTCACATTTTGATCGCAGAGTCTAATTTTACCATGGTCTAGAATTGCGTGTTAACACAGAATCAAAGGATATCGGTCTTTAGGATCTCAAAGGAGCTTATGATACGGAATATCGGGGCCTGAGCGTGTTACAGCCCCTAGATTTTCATACGCTAGAAGGAGTGACCGGGGGCATACCTACCCCACGAGTTAAATTGCAGCATCTGTGAAAGCGATGCAGTAACCGTTTTCTCGTTTTGAAGACCTTGCACCACAAACAAGGTCTCTCATTAGTTACGTCTTTGTTTTTCGAATGCGTTTGGAAAATCACGCCCTTAATTGCATTGTAAAGGAGTACTTTCTATTTTCTGTTAGTATTCGGCTGACCACAGACGCGTTAACATTAGCGTATTATTATCGCCCACTCATCGTCTCCTAATGTCATATCCAAAAGTCTCAAGACGTCAGGCTTCCGGATCACAAAATTTAGAGGGTCTATGGCAGTCCCTTGCAAGGTTTCAGACCTATAATCCTAGTACCTTCATCCCTACGAAATCATCGAACCTGGCGTCTTGAGACACTGAGAACTTGGAACGGCCTTTCGCTCTCAGATGACTCAGACTCACGGTCCCTCCCGTAGACTTCAACGTTAGAAAGGGCCGAGATGTCAGTTTCAGCATTTCAAAGACTGTATCTTACAGTCCTAGGTCTCAAAGTTCTAAGGCCACATGGCCCTGCTGCTTAAGGGTTTCAGGATCCCCAAGACAGTACCTAAGTTTTGGTCCTCAAAGCCCTCAAAGAAACAGTTCAATGTTTCACATTATCTCACAGTCTCGAAACAGAATCACAAAGGTTCATAGAGATTTCAAGGTCTTAGTATTAGAGCCCTAGAGTCGATAAAGCTCTATAGCAGTAGGCTTTCATAACTTCAAGGTCTTAGAGTCTCGGGGTTTTAATGCCTCAAAACTACAAAAACTCAAAAACTGGCAGTCTCGCAGAGCTTTAGGGTCTCTGGACTGCAGGACCATAGTATCGCGCTTTGGTTTCAAAGCGGTGATCTTGGAAAGTAGGTTGAGAGGAAGCACAAGGACACGCGCCCCCGCCCTCTTCTGGTAGTGACCTTGGAAAGTAGGTTAAAGTATAGCTCCAAGTTCGCAAATGCAAATGACCCTATTTTTGTGGTGTCATATTTCATTTTCAAGGACATCAAAATTCAATGACCTCATTTTGTAGTGTCATATTTCATTGTCGCCAAATCCTAAGGTCTATAACAGTTTCAGGGCATCTGAAGTCCCTAAACTCAACAAAACGTCTTATGAACTTCCGAAGCTCCTAATGCTTCCAAAGTACTGAGAAGCTTTACAATCTCCAAATTACCCAACGCCTTCCACTGTCCTCAAAGTCGTAAAGGTCTCAAACGGTTTGAGTCACTAGAAAATTTTAGACACTCTAGCCTCGAGAACTGAAGGACCTTCTGATCCTCAAGGTTAGCGATTTTAGGGACTTTGGAGGTTTTAGAGGCCTTGTCGCCGTGCGAATCATTGGATTGCTTGAAAGATATGAAGGCTATGGAAGGTCTTGCTAGTCAATGAACCCTTCAGAGTCTTTATAGACTGGTGACTTCAGACTGTTGAGGCCTTAGCATCTTTGTAGCCTTTGGAGATTCTGAGAAATTAAATATCTTGGAGACTATTGTACGGTGTTTATGGGGTTTACAGACTTTGGAGACCTTGAAAACCGTGGAAATCACCAAAACTGAGCATCGGCACTTCAG
Organism: Photinus pyralis; assembly: GCF_008802855.1. Taxonomy (NCBI): domain Eukaryota; kingdom Metazoa; phylum Arthropoda; class Insecta; order Coleoptera; family Lampyridae; genus Photinus; species Photinus pyralis. The sequence goes on from NW_022170250.1 coordinate 9,498,791, forward strand.
TGGTCTTGGACTATCAGGATCCTGAATATCAGGCTCACAGGGTCACGAAATTACTGGATGTGTGAAAATGTAAAACATTGCCCCTTTAGATGTTTTGACCTGGATATCACTAGACCTTTCGCCCAGGGGGGTGGTAAGGTCTAGGGGTATTAGAATTCTGATGCTCTGAAGATCTGGGACCCTGATATCGCATTTGAGACTTTGAGGCGCTAAAATTTTGGGGCCTTGTATACTGTGACCTTGAAGTTCTGACTACTTAAACCCTTAAACAGCGGGACTGTGACACTCTGGTACCCCAACGTCCTGCTAATCTAAAACACATACCCAAAGACATTTTAAAACTCAGGGACCATAAACCATCAAACTCACTTCCAAACTTTTGCATCCCGGATCATATAGCTCCATGAGCTCTCAGTATGGGAGAGTATTCCAAATGAAATTGTGAGCCCCTCTACCTAATCCCCCTGAAGTCATTTGTTCCGAGTCTTGGAGACTGAACCCATGCTGGTATTAGGAACGTTGGGGATAGAGAACTAAGACTGCTAACCTACGAAACCATGATACTCCTCAAAAGTTCGCGGTTGCAATGCAAACCACAAGATTCCTAGGGGCCCTCGGACCTTTCAAGCACGAGCTCCACATGTTTCAAAGCCTTGGGGTCAATCACAGTCCCAGAATGACATGATCGCTTCAATGTTGGTTCTAGGGTTTCATAGTCCCGGACCCTCCGGGTCTTGATGATCTGGTGTTTGACCAGCTTTAGGTAACAGAACGTTACCGTCCCAGTTTTTCAGGGTTCAAGCTAATGAAACCTCATGGTTTTGCAGCCGTAAGTATTAAAATGTAAGAATTAAAAGTACTAGACAGGTAATGTCGTGGATCTGAGACCTTAAGGTCTCAACAATTCAGTCTTAATACATCAGGACCACAAAAGTCTCACAGTTAAAAAGCTTAAACGAACATAACCTCAAGGCTCCAAAGTTGAAGGTCTCGCAGTTTCGGTAAGGGCTTTGGAATCCAAGGGTCTCACAACTCTCAAGGGTTAAAACCTCATGGTCGCAACCTATCATAGACAAAGTTTCCTAGGTTTTAGTTTCAAGGTCTTTGAGTCTCAAATTCTTGGCATCTAACGGCCTGAGGGGGCTCGACTCCCAAACTAAGTTTTACGAAGCTTCAAAGTTCCAATGTCTCTCAGTCTCAGAGTCTGAAAAATCAGTATTAAGCCTCAGGTTCCTAAAAGACCTTTGATACATGGGATTCCAAGACCGCAGTATCCTAGGTTCGTAGTTACAAGGTTTCAAAGCCTTACATAGGTAGAAGCTCTCAGATCTCCCGGGGTAAAACAAAACTAGGATCTTTAGACCCAGTACTGCACGGTGTTTCAACCAGGGTTTCGTAGCCTCAGGTCGTCAATGATGGTCCTAGCTTCCCATTTCAGGGGCACGTGGTCTCGCAGTTTCTATAAGGGCTTTGGAATCCAAGGGTCTCACAACTCTCAAGGGTCAAAACCTCATGGTCGCAACCTATCATAGCCAAAGTTTCCTAGGTTTCGGTTTGAAGGTCTTTGAGTCTCAAATTCTTAGTAACTAACGGGCTGAGGAGGCTCGACTCCCAAACTAAGTTTTACGAAGCTTCAAACTTCCAATGTCTAACAGTCTCACAGTCTGAAAAATCAGTATTAAGCCTCAAGTTCCTAAAAGACCTTTGATACATGGGATTTCAAGACCGCAGTATCCTAGGTTCGTAGTTACAAGGTTTCAAAGCCTCACATAGGTAGAAGTTCGCAGATCTCCCGGGGTAAAACAAAACTAGGATCTTTAGATCCAGTACTGCAGGGTGTTTCAACCAGGGTTTCGTAGCCTCAGGTCGACAATGATGGTCCTAGCCCCCATTTCAGGGGCACGTGGTCTCGCAGTTTCTATAAGGGCTTTGGAATCCAAGGGTCTCACAACTCTCAAGGGTCAAAACCTTATGGTAACAACCTATCATAGACAAGGTTTCCTAGGTTTTGGTTTCAAGGTCTTTGAGTCTCAAATTCTTGGTATCTAACGGCCTGAGGAGGCTCGACTCCCAAACTAAGTTTTACGAAGCTTCAAAGTTCCAATGTCTCTCAGTCTCACAGTCTGAAAAATCAGTACTAAGCCTCAGGTTTGTAAAAGACCTTTGATACATGGGATTCCAAGACCGCAGTATCCTAGGTTCGTAGTTACAAGGTTTCAAAGCCTCACATAGGTAGAAGCTCTCAGATCTCCCGGGGTAAAACGAAACTAGGATCTTTAGACCCAGTACTGCACGGTGTTTCAACCAGGGTTTCGTAGCCTCAGGTCGTCAATGATGGTCCTAGCTTCCCATTTCAGGGGCATGTGGTCTCGCAGTTCCGGTAAGGGCTTTGGAATCCAAGGGTCTCACAACTCTCAAGGGTCAAAACCTCATGGTCGCAACCTATCATAGACAAAGTTTCCTAGGTTTCGGTTTCAAGGTCTTTGAGTCTCAAATTCTTGGTATCTAACGGCCTGAGGAGGCTCGACTCCCAAACTAAGTTTTACGAAGCTTCAAAGTTCCAATGTCTCTCAGTCTCACAGTCTGAAAAATCAGTATTAAGCCTCAGGTTCCTAAAAAAACCATTGTTACATGGGAGTCCAAGACCGCAGTATCCTAGGTTCGTAGTTACAAGGTTTCAAAGCCTCACATAGGTAGAAGCTCTCAGATCTCCCGGGGTAAAACGAAACTAGGATCTTTAGATACCCAGTACTGCAGAGTGTTTCAACCAGGGTTTCGTAGCCTTAGGTCGTCAATGATGGGCCTAGCCTCCCATTTTAGGGGCTCGTGGCCTCCAGGTTTCGATCTCTTTTCAAGATTTCAGGGTTTTCGGTTAGAAGCAATTTCAAATTCTCGAGGGGGGGGGTTAGGGGCTGAGGGAAATTGGCCCAACCGAAGTGTCAAATTGAACTACTCCTCAGTATCAATCATTTTTTATTTTTTTTATTTGCCTTTTTTATTTTTGAGTGGGCGGTTTTAGTGTATCACACTTTCGCTGTCCTTATCATTGAAAATATTAAAGGCTCAGGTAGCTAAAATATCACAGAGCCTTGAAGGTCCCAAGACTGCAGTGCCCCAAATTCCTCCGTGTTGTAAGGACTATAATACCCTCGACTCCTAAAAATCATCAAGATCTCAGAATCTCAGTGCCTCTAAATCCCAAAGGCTTACAGTCTAATCAAACCCCAGACATCTCAACGAGCCTGAGATCTCAATACGTAAATTCAATGAAACCTGTGGACCAGTCGTTAGGGTCGGAGTAGTTAATCTCTCAAGGTCTCAAAACCTGAAAGGTTGCAGAAATCACAACGTATGAAAATGTTTCAAGGTTTCCAGGTGTCGGTACGCCAAAACCTAGGGACTTTGAGATGGTCTTACAATCTCAATGGTTCAACTTATCAAAGCTTAAAGATCACAACTCATCGAATCACAGTCTCAGAGCCGTATAGTTTACATGTCTGGATGTTACGAAAGGTTCAAATTTTAAAGATTCCCATTTCGAAAAACCTCAAATTCTTCAGTCTCAAGGCTGTAAGGTATCAGTGTTACAGTTTCAATGTATCAAGGCCTGAAACCTCAAGGTTTCATGGACTCGCTGTCTCAAGGTTTCAAGGTTTTAGAGTCTCGAAAGTTTCAAGCCTCAAAGTTATAGAACCTCAAAGTCGCCTTTGAGTCACGTTACACATAAGGTCTTAGTGAAGTGTCTCAAAAACTCACCTTTAGACTATCCTCAGGTACCCAAACTACCCACGACCCCAGTATCCTCAAGATCTCGGTCTCTATCCCTGGATACCTATATAAAAACGTTCTTGGTATTAGAACCCTAAGGTCTCAAAGCTCAAGTTCAGACCCTTCAGGATCCCTTTTGCTCTGTGCTTAATTTTGTAGCCTTAGGACAGCAGCGATAATCCTAGTGTCCCAGGCTCACATAGTATCCAGATCCCAAGGTCACATTTCAATTTTGAGATTTCCAAATCTCTCATGGTCTCAAGTGTTTTAGAATCAAGGGCGATGCTAGGAGTCTCTAAAGTCTCCTAGAAGTCTCTAAAGTCCCAAACTTGCCAACGTTTTCAAGGATTTCAAACCCTCCAAGGTTTTGAAGGTTCAAAGCATCCTCGATTCTCTAAAACCTCTAACCTCTCCAATGTCCCTAAAGCCTTGACAGTTCTTAAAGAGACTAAAGCTTTGAAAATTGTATAAACCATAGGGACTTTAGAGAAAACTTATAAACGTCCACCTCACATACCTGGAAAACCTTAGGAATCCTAGAGACTGGAGATTTTAGTGGATTCAGAGCGGCACTTTGGCTGTTATTGAAACTTTAAAGACTGTGGAGGCTCTGGATACCTGGACATTCAGGTTTTGGAGCCGTTGGAGACTAAAAACTTTAAAATCTTGTAAACCACTCTACTCTTTAAATATTATGAAAGCTCTGGAGGGCACTTCTAAGCAAAGAAGCCTTTGGGAAACTGTTTGGTAACTGTAGAGACTTTTGAAGTTTTAGCATCTCTGAAGATTTTGAAGTCTCTGAAGGATCTGGAAACTGAGCATCTTCCTACTCGAGACTCTGCAGCATTTCGAAGGTTTGGAGACTTAGGAGACCTTGGACACCGTGGAGAATTACAGAGGATTGGAGTCTTAAAATGCGTAGGAGTCCCTGGGGACATCAAGATCTCATGTTTTAACTGATCAGGATCTCAAAAACCCATGTTGAACCACAATTCCGTGGGACCAAAGTATCTCTTGAGTAGAAGACCTTGGGCGCCATTTTATTAGTCACCAAATCCTCCTTCTTGGATCGGTCGCCATTTTATTAGTCTCTAATTCCGCCATCTTGTTGGGCGCCATTTTATTAGTCACTAAATCCGCCATCTTGGATCAGTCGCCATTTTATTAGTCTCTAATTCCGCCATTTTGTTGGACGTCATCTTGGATCGGTCGCCATTTTATTAGTCTCCAATTCAGCCATTTTGTTGGGCGCCACTTTATTAGTCACTAAATCCGCCATCTTGGATCAGTCGCCATTTTATTAGTCTAATTCCGCCATTTTTTTGGACGTCATCTTGGATCAGTCGCCATTTTATTAGTCACTAAATCAGCCATTTTGTTGGACGCCATTTTGAACCGTCTGTCTGTCTGCTTCTCTCGCTCCATTCGCCATCTTTGATGTTATTTTGGACCCGCGTCATCGGTCATGCTATAGAAAAAAAAAATTTTATTTGCGTTTGGAATCGAACCCACGATACCTGAAATAGAAAGCTAGCGCATAGTCAAATGAGCTACGCAGACTATAACCCAGAATTTTACACCTTCAAAATTTTAGGGAACACGAAAGTTCAAGAGTTTTAAGGGTTCCTAGAGCGTCTCAATTTCTTAGGGCAATGAAAGTTTCACGATTCACAGTTTTATAGGCAGACACACAGAAAAAGATGCGAATTTTCCAAAGCGAAAAATGTGATTAAGTTGTCGATGATTAAAAGGCGATCGACGTTGTCGAAGACGGCACTGAAACTGTTTATCTCCAATATCGAATCTTCCCTCTTTCCGATATAAATATCCCTTCGACCCCGAAGCGTTTCCATAATCCCGGATTTACTCAATAACAATTTGTCTGCGGGGACCTCGCTCTGTAATTGACATTTTATCTGCTATTGAAACCTTATCGGTCTTTAATTTTTGCCGGTCCCGCTTATAGTATACAGCATCCCGATAATAATTCGCGTATTGTGATCGAACGATCGTTAAGGGTTATTAATGGTGGATGGACGAAAACAAAAGGTACAGTAAGCGAGAAGGAGAGGACTCCTCGTTATTTATTTGATATGTACGTAATGCACTCGAGGGAGCTGCTCGGACCGTAACATATCATACTTTGCCATCAAATCTGGGATTACACCAAATCCCTTCTACTTATGCAATTTGCTGTGTGGCTTTCGCGGTGCCCTTCTGAATAATGCCGTGCAAACCGAGACATTCCGTTTCGCGTCCCTTGTGATATTATGTAACTCATCGTTTTAATTAAATTATCGCAATCAAGCGCTTGTGGACTCGTTATATTGAACACACATTCAAGAAGGTCCACATACCTATCAAAGTATGGATGAGTCCGGCATAAATCGCGCTTATCCTGTCACAAAAGACCTGGATTTATGCCGAACTCGCCTTCGGCTCACTAGAAAAATCACATTCCCTGCTTCTTTCATGGACCATAATAACTTCGGATCGGCATTGATTAAGTGATAGCTTCCTCATATTAAATAGGCAGACCCTTGACGAGCTTTAAGGGTTGCAAGTGTCTTTAGAAATCGCCAAAAACTTCTAAGTTTACCCAAAAGCCCCCCCAAGAGCCTATAAAAGCACTATTAAGGGACTTTAAGATACTCTGAGTCCAGGATGGTCTTCAGAAATTTTGATGTGCTAAGTTCAAAACCACAACGGCATTGTGGAACGGAAAGGGTGAATTTAAGGCTAAGTTTTCTAAAAAAATTCATCATTCTATTAATAAAACTTACGTGCTCACCTTTGAAACAAATCTCGCCGTTTTCAATCGGGTCTCTAAAGTGTTTATCTCAAAAACAGCTTGCGCTCTTATCGAAACGCACACGTTGTTATCGCTCTTATTCGAGGCATACTTTTGTTCACGTTCGCTGACAAGCGGTATATGTGGAAATTTCTCTACATTAAAAAAATACGAATTTAAAACCAAATTTTTGTAACGGGCCATTATATCTCTAAAATCCCTTAATAATAATCAAGAATACTTAATGTCCAAATCTGGGGGAGCTTAAGGATCTCTAAGTGAATTTAAGGGTCTTTATAGCATTTCGGGAGTCTTCCAAAATTACTTAAAGTCTTGGTAGAACATCAAGAGTCACAAAAGCAATGTTTTGAAACCTTTGAGGCGGTAAGCCTTAGATTGTAAAGGTAGTTAAACCCTATTTGGTTCTTAAAACTCTTTAAACTCCTTTCAGAAGATTTTTATTAATCTTTGGACATCTTCAACAGTCTCCAATACATTTCAAACGTATCCAAGAGATTTTTACTGTGTAGAAGTATTGGAAAGTCGAAGCTTGAATTGCTTTGATACCATGAAAAAGCTTTTATGAGCCTCTGAAAGTAATTAAGGGTCACGTGTAGATTCTAAGAGGCTCCAAGAGGTCTTCAAGAAACCTTAAGAACCGTCGAAGAGCGTTATGAAACATTCTGGACTTAAAGGTGTGGAATGCCCCCATTCAATGATCATTTAAAAAATTTCCTAGCAAAGGAAGACTTGACCCTCTCCATCATAATAAATATTGGGGAGTATGGCCCTAGACCCCCCGGTGCTACGCTATCTCCCACAAAACGTTTAGCCCTCAAGGTTTCCATAATAATTTTTGGGAAGATGACCAGAACTTGTTCTCTAAAAAAGTATTACACAAAACGTAGCACCTGTGAGCCCCCCCCCCCCAGAAAAAAACGATTCAATGGTAGTTTCCAAAAAGAACACAAATTTCCTAGCAAAAGAAGAATTGATTCTTTCCATCATAATATATACTGTGGAGTATTGAAAACCCCCCAGACCCCCGATGCTACGCTGTCACCCCACAAAACTTTGAACCTTCAAAGCTTTCGTCTAAGTTTTTTGGGAAGATTGCATGTCCCTTTCTCTAAAAAACTATTGCACAAAGGCAGCAGGTGGTCTTGGGGTATGGAACACACCCAGGAAAGAACGATTAAATGATCGTGTCCAAAAAAACAAATTTCCTAGCATAGGAGGACTTAATCTTTTTTATCACAATCTATACGGAGGGGGGGGGGTATTCTATACAGTTTTCAAAGCTTTTCAAACGCCTCGAAGGGTTTATTTGCACCTTTAATGCACATTTAGAGCCTTTCAGGTACTCTCCAAGGGATTATTTGCACTTTTAATACACATTTACAGCCTTTCAGGTTCTTACTATTTAAGCATGTTGGAAAAGCGAACCTTGAATTGCTTTTAAGCCTTTAAAAAGGTTTTATGAGCCTTAAGAACCTTTAAAGGAACACAATCTATACGGGGGGGGGGGGGGGGTTATTCCATACAGTTTTCAAAGCTTTTCAAACTCTCCAAGGGTTTATTTGCACTTTTAATGCACATTTAGAGCCTTTCAGGTTCCTACTATTTGAGAATGTTGAAAAGGCGAACCTTGAATTGCTTTTAAACCCTTAAAAAGGTTTTATGACCCTTTAAGAACCTTTAAAGGATCTCCTACACATTTTAAGTGACTGTAAGAGACCTTCAAGAAACAAAATCTATACGGGGGGATATTCTATACAGTTTTCAAGGCTTTTCAAACTCTCCATGGGTTTATTTGCACTTTTAATGCACATTTAGAGCCTTTCAGGTTCCTACTATTTGAGAATGTTGAAAAGGCGAACCTTGAATTGCTTTTAAGCCCTTAAAAAGGTTTTATGAGCCTTTAAGAAACTTTAAAGGATCTCCTACACATTTTAAGTGACTCTAAGAGACCTTGAAGAAACAAAATCTATACGGGGGGGGGGATTCTAAATCTCCTCGCACATGATATTCTCCTGATACCAGATTTTTGAGCTAACCTAACTACCACCCTAACCTAACCTCACTAAAATTTTATTTTAACTTTCAATCTCCTCGCACATGATATTCTCCTGATACCAGATTTTTGAGCTAACCTAACTACCACCCTAACCTAACCTCACTAAAATTTTATTTTAACTTTCAATCTCCTCGCACATCCTATTCTCCTAAAACTACCACCCTAACCTAACCTCACTAAAATTTTATTTTAACTTTCAATCTCCTCGCACATCCTATTCTCCTGATACCAGATTTTTGAGCTAACCTAACTACCACCCTACCCTAACCTCACTAAAATTTTATTTTAACTTTCAATCTCCTCGCACATTATATTCTCCTGATACAAGATTTTTGAGCTAACCTAACTATCACCCTAACCTAACCTCACAAAAAATTTTTCCTAACCTTAATCTCCTCGCACATTATATTCTCCTGATACAAGATTTTTGAGCTAACCTAACTATCACCCTAACCTAACCTCACTAAAAAATTTTCCTAACCTTAATCTCCTCGCACATTATATTCTCCTGATGCAAGATATTTGAGCTAACCTAACTATCACCCTAACCTAACCTCAC